>NW_022045827.1:2540000-2720000 GCF_003285905.1 Drosophila hydei
ACTAACAATGACATCGGCACGCACATTTGCCGCGTCTCCACTTTCTATATAGCAGATATATATATATATATATATATATGTATATATATGGAGACTTCATCGATGAGGGCGCTCAACTCGTTGCCAACAACAAACACATTTGGGCGATTGGGGGTGAGCGGCGGCAGATCCGCAAAAGGGGGTCACAACTTGCTCTACAACTTGATTTACTTGCCTGCTGAGCAGGCATGGCCGGGTACAAGGGAGGGGTTGGGTAGGAGGTGTTAAGCGGGACTTTCTCATGCGCCTTTGCCAGTTCAAAGTTCGCGCGAAAAGTTGCGAACTTGGCTAAAAATAGGCAAAAACATGCAGCCGTTAACACTTGAGGCATGAATTGGCTAATTGGTTATTTATGTTTTACGAGAGTGTGCATGAGTGTGTGTGCGAGTGTGTGGGCGAGTATCGCCGGCCTAATTATGTTACCAATTTAAGCTATATGAGTCCATCTATCTTTATAGCGTGGCAAAATCCCATTGCTGCTGGCTGTGGAGTCGGGCAATCAGTCCATGTGCAGAGAACTTCTAGCTGCACAAACGGCAGAACAACTTAAGGTGAGTCTAACCAATTATAAAGCAAGGTATTTAAACTACAGCAGAGATAAAAGCGACTGAGCGAACTGAAAATGTATTTGAATATATATATAAAGTGTAGGCAATAAGACAGAGCAGGCGGAAGACATGCGAAATCTATAAAATATAAATAAATATTAAGAACAAAATAAATATTTTATGTGCAGACAGCAGACATAAAAGGAGCATATTTGTTTATAATAAAATATAAATATAAAAAATATAAAAAGTAACAATAGAAGTGGAAAAGTGGAGTAGGAAATATTTAGGTATTGCGTGAGTGCTAAAGTGGAAAGCGGAAAGAAAATCTGCTGGCATTGAAAGGAAGCTAAAGAACTATATACCTTCAAAGTAGGGCAGTACAAGGAGTTCATAGCACTGCCATAGGTCTAATCTAAATGATAGTAAATTTAGCTAATGCTAACCTGTTTTTCTTCACATATAACTTATTCAGTTGGTAAAATATTTCAGCTTCTTATATTTTTATTCTTGACATCTCAGCTACACTTTTACTAGCTAATCTACATTTCAAACTCTAGACACATGCAAATAACATAAATTAAAATTCGCGATGCGTGAAAGAGATTTGCCTAATCAAGTCTTAAGACTTTTTTTTAGATTTTATGCAAATAGCTTTGACAGGGTCACAAATCAAAAATATTATCAAAATGCAGAAATCAAGCAAGCTTCAGCTGTCAAAACTTGACCAAGTTATAAGAAAATGCAAATGCCGCGATATGGCAACGCTACGCACAAGTGAACTGCGGCAACAGCGCACGCAATGCGAGAGAGAGAGAGGGAGAGAGGGAGATAGAGCGAAAGCGTTAAAAAGTGCAACAGTGCAAAATGCGACATTGGGGCAAAGTTTTTAGTGTTGTTTTCAATTTGCACGGCAGACACCAACGCACACACACCTGTATCCAGGTGTGGAGTCAAGAGCAGTGCGTGTTGATGAAATTAACCAAAAAAGGGGTTAAAGTTAAAGTTCGAGTTAGTTGACTTTGGGCCAAAAGTGCTTGGCACGCAATCAGCCGGCTTACAAAGTGGGTCAAAAGTGTTGCGAAAACGCAGTTAAAACATATTGAACAGGCCAGAAGTCGAGGGGCTGAGAGTGTGTTGTCCAAGGAGTTAACCTTGTTACGGGCCTAACTCGATTTGCATATTCAAAAATAAACCAAAAGGCGATGGCAATCGGTGTTGCCTGATTTGGAGCTGCAATTTCTTATGCTTGAAGTCTTTTTCTGCTTTCCGTTTTCGGATTTGGGCTTCAGGCAACGACGGCCAATGGAGACACGGCCTTGCATTTGGCCGCCAGACGGCGGGACGTCGATATGGTCCGCATTCTGGTTGATTACGGCACCAATGTGGACACTCAGAACGGGGAGGGGCAAACGCCGCTGCACATTGCCGCCGCGGAGGGCGACGAGGCGTTACTCAAGTACTTTTACGGGGTGCGTGCATCCGCCTCCATAGCGGACAATCAAGGTGAGTCAGCAGCAGGTAAAACCCGATTCGTCAGTTATTTTTTTTTTAATTTTTCTCCTCTTCCTGCTGCACGCAGACCGCACACCCATGCATCTGGCGGCCGAGAATGGACACGCACACGTCATCGAGATCCTGGCGGACAAATTCAAGGCGAGCATCTTCGAGCGCACCAAGGATGGCAGCACACTGATGCATATCGCATCACTCAATGGCCATGCTGAGTGCGCCACGATGCTCTTCAAGAAGGGCGTCTATCTGCACATGCCCAACAAGGATGGCGCCCGCAGCATACACACTGCTGCTGCCTACGGCCACACGGGCATCATCAACACTCTGCTGCAGAAGGGCGAGAAAGTCGATGTGACCACCAATGTGAGTAGGCAGATCAAAGGAAAACTCTTGTCTAATGCTCTTCTGCTTCTAATATCCCTTCCAGGACAACTACACAGCACTGCATATAGCTGTGGAGTCAGCCAAGCCAGCTGTTGTGGAAACTCTGCTTGGCTTTGGCGCCGATGTGCATGTGCGTGGCGGCAAGCTGCGGGAGACGCCGCTGCACATTGCTGCGCGTGTCAAGGACGGCGATCGCTGCGCTTTGATGCTGCTGAAGTCTGGAGCTAGTCCGAATCTAACGACCGATGACTGCCTGACGCCGGTGCATGTGGCAGCGCGTCACGGCAATCTGGCGACAATGATGCAGCTCTTAGAAGATGGCGGCGATCCGCTCTACAAGTCCAATGTGTGTAGCGCCAATCAGTGTTGACTTCTTTACCCACACTTAATCACTTTGCCTTTGCAGACTGGGGAAACACCTTTGCATATGGCATGTCGCTCGTGTCACCCGGAAATTGTGCGTCATCTGATTGAGACTGTGAAGGAGAAACACGGCCCCGACAAGGCTACCACGTACATCAATTCTGTGAACGATGATGGCGCCACGGCGCTACATTATACTTGCCAAATTACCAAGGAGGAGGTGAAAATACCCGAATCCGATAAGCAAATTGTGCGCATGCTGCTCGAGAATGGAGCCGATGTGACGCTGCAGACGAAGAACGCACTGGAGACGGCCTTTCACTACTGCGCCGTCGCGGGCAACAATGATGTGCTGATGGAGATGATCTCGCACATGAATCCCACGGACATACAGAAGGCCATGAATCGACAGTCGTCGATCGGCTGGACTCCGCTGCTGATTGCCTGCCATCGGGGGCACATGGAGCTGGTCAATAATCTTTTAGCGAATCATGCGAGGGTCGATGTGTTCGATACGGAGGGACGATCGGCGCTACATCTGGCTGCGGAACGGGGCTATCTGCACGTGTGCGATGCGCTGCTTACGAACAAAGCCTTCATCAACTCCAAGTCGCGCGTGGGACGTACCGCCCTGCATTTGGCGGCGATGAACGGATTTACGCATCTGGTCAAGTTCCTCATCAAGGATCACAATGCGGTGATTGATATATTGACGCTGCGCAAACAGACGCCGCTTCACCTGGCGGCGGCCAGCGGGCAAATGGAGGTGTGCCAGCTGCTGCTGGAGCTGGGCGCCAATATCGATGCGACTGATGATCTGGGCCAGAAGCCCATTCATGTCGCCGCCCAGAACAATTACTCTGAAGTGGCCAAATTGTTCCTGCAGCAGCATCCGTCCTTGGTGAATGCCACCAGCAAGGATGGCAATACTTGTGCCCATATAGCTGCCATGCAGGGCTCCGTCAAGGTGATCGAGGAGCTCATGAAGTTCGATCGATCCGGCGTGATATCAGCTAGAAATAAATTGACCGATGCCACGCCCCTACAACTGGCCGCCGAGGGCGGACACGCAGATGTGGTAAAGGCTTTAGTGCGCGCCGGCGCCTCCTGCACCGAGGAGAACAAGGCCGGCTTCACGGCTGTCCATTTGGCAGCCCAGAACGGACATGGCCAAGTGCTGGATGTGCTCAAGAGCACCAACTCGCTGCGCATTAACAGCAAAAAGCTGGGCCTAACGCCGCTGCACGTCGCCGCCTACTACGGCCAGGCGGACACTGTACGGGAGCTCCTGACCAGCGTGCCGGCAACGGTCAAGTCGGAAACACCTACGGGCCAGAGCCTCTTCGGCGAGCTGGGCACCGAGTCGGGCATGACACCACTGCATCTGGCTGCCTTCTCGGGCAATGAGAATGTGGTGCGATTGCTGCTGAACTCGGCGGGCGTACAAGTGGATGCAGCTACCGTGGAGAACGTAAGCTAATGATCTTTTGCCAGGCATCATAGATTAGGTTCCTTTTGAGCAAGGATTAAGCAGTTGCTCTTCATCAATTTTGTTATATTCCCCTCTTACTACAGTCATTCCACTTACTAATCGAACTATCTTCTCTAGGGTTACAATCCGCTCCATTTGGCTTGCTTCGGTGGACACATGTCAGTGGTTGGTTTGCTTCTGAGTCGGTCGGCGGAACTCCTGCAATCCACGGATCGTAATGGTCGCACTGGTCTGCATATCGCTGCCATGCACGGCCATTTCCAGATGGTGGAGATCCTGCTCGGCCAGGGCGCTGAGATAAATGCAACCGATCGCAACGGTTGGACGCCACTGCATTGTGCTGCCAAAGCCGGCCACTTGGATGTGGTGAAGCTGCTGTGCGAGGCGGGCGCCTCGCCCAAGTCCGAGACGAACTATGGCTGCGCGGCTATTTGGTTTGCCGCATCCGAGGGTCACAACGAGGTGTTGCGCTATCTGATGAACAAGGAGCACGACACCTACGGCCTGATGGAGGACAAACGCTTTGTCTACAATCTGATGGTCGTGTCCAAGAACAACAATAACAAGCCAATACAGGAGTTTGTGCTGGTCTCGCCAGCGCCCGTGGATACGGCAGCCAAACTATCCAATATTTATATAACACTCTCGACTAAGGTGCGTAGCGGGGGACTTGACTTTAAAGATCCATTCTAATCCACGGACATTTTGTGCCCTTGCAGGAGAAGGAGCGCGCCAAGGATCTGGTGGCAGCTGGCAAGCAATGCGAGGCTATGGCCACCGAGCTTTTGGCTCTAGCAGCCGGCTCCGACTCCGCGGGCAAGATCCTTCAGGCCACGGACAAGCGGAACATGGAATTTCTCGACGTGCTAATCGAGAACGAGCAAAAGGAAGTCATTGCTCATACGGTGGTCCAGCGATATCTGCAAGTGTGTTAATCAATCTAGCTCAAATTGCTTAAGCCAGATCACAACTAGAATTGAATCTTGACTCCTGCTTTAGGAACTGTGGCACGGCTCATTGACCTGGGCGTCGTGGAAGATAATGTTGCTGCTGGTTGCTTTTATCGTTTGCCCGCCTGTATGGATTGGCTTCACATTCCCGATGGGGCACAAGTTCAACAAGGTGCCGATCATCAAGTTCATGTCCTACCTCACCTCGCACATATACCTCATGACCCACCTGAGCATTGTGGGCATAACGCCCATCTATCCGGTGCTGCGTCTGAGTCTGGTCCCCTACTGGTACGAAATAGGTCTGCTCATTTGGTTGAGCGGCTTACTTTTGTTCGAGTTGACGAATCCCTCGGACAAATCGGGATTGGGATCGATCAAGGTACTCGTCCTGCTGTTGGGCATGGCCGGCGTGGGCGTACACGTGGTCGCGTTTCTGTTCGTCTCCAAGGAGTATTGGCCGACATTGGTCTATTGCCGTAATCAGTGCTTCGCCTTGGCCTTTCTCTTGGCCTGCGTACAGATCCTGGACTTTCTATCCTTCCATCATTTATTCGGGCCTTGGGCCATTATTATTGGCGATCTGCTTAAGGATCTGGCGAGATTTCTCGCCGTGCTCGCTATCTTTGTGTTTGGCTTTTCCATGCATATTGTGGCGCTGAATCAATCATTTGCCAATTTTACGCCCGAGGATCTGCGGAGTTTCGAGAAGAAGAATCGAAATCGAGGCTACTTCAGTGACGGTAAGTCCAGACGTTTGCTTTTTGCTTCAATTTCCAATTACTTTACAAAGAAAAAGAAATACCTCTTGAGTTTATATTTTGTGTTTGGAATGTTTTCGCAACATCCTTTTTGGTTGTTCCTTAATTATTATTATTAAAGTTCAATGTGTCTTGATAAGTATCTGTATCTGCCTTGAATGAAACTGTGTGCTCAATGTTCACTTATGAAATACAACTACAACCACAAAATACAACAACAATTTGCATGCTGTACAACAAACCAAACTGAACCAATCCTCTTTGATGTCGTCATGTGTTAAAAAAAATACCCCAACCACCTACCCCACTAACCCCCGCCCTCGCCGCCCTTTGTGCTATATCGAAACCCCAGTCTAACTAACCCCTAACTAATCAATCTTTTCTCTGTTTACCGCCCTGTATAATCCATGGATAATCCCATGCGTCAGACGATATGCCCACTCCACGACCTCCGCCTGTGGAGAGTTATGTCGATAGTCGCTTCAGCGAATTCCGACGCAAACACAAAGATGATCGTAAGTTCCCTTCAGTCGCTATTTGCATGGGCCCCACATATCTGCATATATGGGCTCTATCTGTCTCATATATTACTTACTAAATATACTCGTTCACAACTTATCCGCAGGTCGGCGGTCCTAGCATTATTTTGGGCCGGCCGTCCGCAGTTTCTCTTGCCTTCAATGTTGTGTGTAAACGTTTTTTATTGTCATTTATCTTATTTTCCAGTTGTAATGGAAAAAGCAACGCTGCAAATCCCACACTTAATACTTATATACCCGATGTTAGCCTTGTTCTTGCTCTTCTTAAGTTCCTTTCGTTTGAGGCATGTTTTGTTCGTCATGGTCAACGGATTCCGTTCTACATAAATATATATATATATATATATATACTTATATATATATATATTTATATGTATACTTTGTGCATTCTCGATGTTGTGGAGCAATCAATGTTTTATAGGTATCATCTGCTGCATTATTATATTACTATAAATATTTTATTTAGTTCTGTAATTGTAAATGCTTCAGTTGCTTTATTTCAAATATAGATTTGAAGAGCATGCGTATTCTTTCTGATTCTTTATTTTTTCTTAAATATTATTGGCAGTTCTTGACATTATTTAAAATGGGAAAAGACAGTTCTTAAGAAAGCAGTTTGACGCAAGAGAAACTTAGCTGAAGACATGTTACTAGAGTGTAAATTAGGAATAGATTTTATATACAATTTTTCTTTCTCATTTGACATAGCTATAGAAGCCTTTTAATTTATAAAGGAATAGTTAACTAATGTTGGTTTTTAAATATTTAAAATATATTTTTAAATATTTTAAACATACTTAAATTTTACTTTATGATAAAACTTCATATAAATTTCTCCAAGATTTTCTATAAGAGTTCAAAAGCAACACAAATGTGTTTAGCAGATCTAATAGAGCTAATAAATATTCTAAATATTTTCTTCATTTGAAGTATTATAGAGCGCAAAGGCTTAGGTTTCTTCAGTTTCTAATTTTATTTAATTTTTTGCTATATAATTTTTTTTGGTTTTTATCATTTATTAACTGCATTTCACACATTTGCGCAACGTGTACAAAATAAACCAAAATAAAATAAATAATAATTCAATATTGCATGTTGATGTTTTGCAAAAGTCGCCAAATGAACACAAAATATATATTCTGTTTAAATCAATGTTGAAATTCAATCAAGATATTTTCTGGGCTTAAAGCTTGTGCCGCTGCCGCTTGGCAAACACGAAAAAAAAATACGAAACCCAAATTAATTCTGCACAAAACGGCGAAACGAATCATATGAAGAAAACTCCCACACGAAATATCGATAATTATCGATGCTGTCGTATGTGTGTTGAACCGATAATTAGTTACCTGAAACAATCGAATGCCTGACGTGTTGCTGTTGTTGTTTTCCTGCTTTTAGCCACCAAAAAAAGACAAGAAAAATCGTAAGAATTCTTGCACACACGCCTGTGCCAATATCAATGTCTATCAATCAATCAATCAATCTAACAATATGCAGCATAAGCCCACAAGTTTCGCCTCACAGTTAGCTCGTGTTGTGTACTATGTTAAAAGATATATTTATATATATATCTATATGTATGAGTATATGGAAAGAAAGACAAACCAAAATTCTTTGGACGTTGTTAGGACCCATGACACCATTTCTGGCTTTCGAGCGTCTGTTCTTCGCTGTTTTCGGACAAACGACCACCGTGGACATCAATCCCATGCGACATTTGCGTCCCGAGTGGACCGAGGTGCTGTTCAAATTTGTCTTTGGCATCTATTTGTTAGTGTCTGTGGTTGTACTCATTAACCTGCTAATTGCCATGATGTCGGATACTTATCAACGCATACAGGTTTGTATTGACAATCTTCACTAATCGCAAACACTCTCTCTTCCCCTCTTTCTCTCTCTCTCTCTTCCCTCTTATCAATATTTATGATTTGATTTCAATATATATATAAACATATGTAAATTTAATATTATTATCATTTTAATGCTGTGTGAACAACCCCGTTAACCGCAATTGGCGCTCGTTACCTGTTGCTGTTGCTGTTGTTGGGGGTTGTTCGATGGGGCCAAATTGAATCGGAACTCGATTTGGCCAATTGACCAACCACAATCTCAAATGGGCGTCCGTTATCTTTTTATTTTTCAAAACCAATTTCAACGCTGTGTGGTGTCCGTCGACATATCAAAATGGGGGTGGAATGTGATTCGGTAATTGGGTCGGTGTGGGCTGGTATCTGTCAAATGTGAAATGAAATCGGAATTTGGAATACGAATACGAATACGAATACGGAAATATACGACACGACACAGTGCGCATGCATCCGATTAACTCATTCGAGTTACTGTTCTTCGCCGTGTTTGGCCAGACGACGACGGAGCAAACGCAAGTTGATAAAATCAAAAATTTAGCCACGCCCACTCAACCGTATTGGGTTGAGTATCTGTTCAAAATTGTCTTTGGCATATACATGTTGGTATCGGTGGTTGTACTCATTAACCTGCTGATTGCTATGATGTCAGACACCTATCAAAGAATTCAGGTAGTATTGCTAATGGCGCTTAATAATGAAAATCTCCTTTATTCTTTAATACTTTTTCCTATGCTACTCAAAATAACATTAAATATATATTTATATAACATTAAGCTATGTATTCAATAATAATTAACTAACTTTCAAGTCTTTTTCAGCTAACTGCGAGAGTATTTAGTTTATAACAATTAGTAATATTATATATAATTAGAGGCAATTTTGCTGGGAAGAGAAGCAGCTGGTGATCTACAGTGAGAAGCTCACAGAATTTAGATAAGTGAAAAGCAATGAACAAGCATATAGCAGAGTAGGCTTTAAAGGAGAATTCACAATGTGTATAGAGAAAAGGTAAAAGAAAAGCAGAAATCTGATCTACAAGAAAGAAGCGATGTGAGAAGCTTGCAATCAAAAGTAGCGAGAAACAAAGTCGAATGAAGTTAGCAATTGTATTAGATGTTAGAAGAACTCAAAGTATTAAAGCAAGAAAAACTATATAAACAAATTGAGTGACAGGAGAGAAGCGGACAAGAAGCAAAGCTAACAAGTGAGAGCATATAAAGAAAAGTCAAGAAATATAAAATCTAGTCTTCATAACTATTCATGACCATCAGAGCTATGATCTAGAGTAAAGATCTTGGCAGCTATGCCAACACATCACATCGCTTCTCGTGACTATTCTGAGGCCAGATCTTAGCAAACTTATAAAATTTATAACATAATATAAAATAACAGTAAAACAAAATATATTCCCTATCAATTTTAGCGTTAAATGTGGCAACTTTTGTAGATCCATCAACTGCCCAGACTTGCATCTTCCAGGTTTTTTCGAGAAACAAAATTAATAGCAATCTGTGAGATACAATCTCTACTCAACGAACTGATTGTATCTCATAGATAAAACACCCTGGCTTATAGATTAGATTAAAATTAGTATGTGCTAAAAACAAACAAATTTCGTCTGTGTTATTAGCTTTAGACCTAGTAAAGCGCCTAGCGAAAGTAGCTTTTTGTGACTAGTGTTGAGCAATACGCGTGGCCAGTGTTGGCAACTGCATGCTTTACAACAAATAACTGCTGCATGTTTCTGTGTCTATGTCTATGTCTATGTCCATGTTTAAGTCTCTATATATATATACAAAATATACCAATAAATGCGTCCGATTTTGTATACCAATTTCTCGTTTAGTATCTGTGAAATACTTGAGAGTGGCTAGATACAGCGTATCTACGGCTAGAAATTGTTAAGCAAAATCAACGTCTACATTTGTATATTTCTTTTATCGAAATTTCTCAGTTGCAGCGCTTAAGATAAATATTTAACTATATGTATTCCAACTGAAATTGTGAACGCTTGAACAAGTCATGAAACTCATTTGTGTAAATCGTGTTCTTGTTCTATTTTATATATTTATATTTATATCATGTCCCATCATCATACGATCATTCAATGCGAAAAACCTATGAAATACTAGGCACAATCCGACATCGAATGGAAATTTGGCCTATCCAAGCTTATACGCAATATGCATCGCACCACAACAGCGCCATCGCCGCTTAATTTAGTTACCACCTGGTTTATGTGGATCGTCGAGAAGGTCAAGGTAAAATATCAAATAACAAAAACAAAACTACAAACTGATAAAAGAAAACAAAAACGAACTCTATATAAAACACTTAATCAGACCGTGTCAATCGATCAGAACTCGCGTAGTTGCTGACCTTTTCCGCCTACCATTTAAAGCAATTTGGCAACAACTGCAAGTGGGGCCGAGCCCCACAATTTTGATTTACAAACAAATGTGTCAACGACTGTGTCTACAAATGCTTTAAGTGTGTTGCCTGTAACTGCACCCTGTTGCTGCACCACCCTGTGTTAATTGTATTGCGCACACTTGGTCACACTTTTTTATTATTATTGTTGTTTTTCGTTCGTTTTGCTCTTGCATTGCTTTTGATGTTTAACCAATGTGTGTTGTGTCTCTTGTCTCTGTATGTTCTGTTTGATTGTCATGTCCCGCGTCTCTTCCCCTCTCAAATGCGCCTTGACCCAATCAAACGCTCACGCCACAGACACGCATGAAGAAAAAGAAGCGTCCAAGTCTGGTACAGATGATGGGCATACGTCAGGCCAGTCCACGCACCAAAGCCGGCGCCAAATGGCTATCGAAGATCAAGAAAGGTGAGCAATGTATGTATCGTTACCTTACGAGTGAGTGACCCCTTTTCCCCTCTGACATACACAAAAGAGAAAACTTCTCTCTACGCTCAACGTTGGTAAAAGTGCAAGAGTTTTGTAGCAACAAGCGTTTGTCCGTCAACTCACTCGCTCTACCTCTATCTCTTTGTCTTCCTCTCTCTACCTCTCTCTCTCTATCTATACGTAACTATGACTGTTTTTTTCTATATCTACTCTACTCTTTCTACAATTGGCGCGCTCTAGCTCAAAATTTCTTTCTCAACTTCCAACTCTACTCTCTCTCTCTCTCTCTCTACTTACTTTGAGAGAAACATAGATAACTTATATTTGTTTAATTCTCAGACTCTGTGGCCTTGTCCCAGGTGCATTTGTCACCTTTGGGCTCACAGGCCAGCTTCTCGGCTGCCAATCAGAATCGCATTGAGAATGTCGCCGATTGGGAGGCGATTGCGAAAAAGTATCGTGCGCTCGTTGGCGACGAGGAGGGCGGCTCTCTGAAGGACTCGGACGCGGAGAGTGGCTCGCAGGAGGGTGGCGGCGGTGCGCCTCAAGTGCCGGCACAGGTGGGCAAGGGCAAGGGCAAGGCAGTTGCCAAAAAGTAGAACTACATTTTGATCGCTTGGCTAATAAATTTAGGCTTTTACGCATTGGCTTACTAAACGAGTTTCGATTACAGGTCTAAGCATCATCCCACTCTGCTACTACTACTACTACTACTACTACTACTACTACTACTACTACTACTACTACTACTTTCTACTCTATCCAAAACTTCTCTTCCTTACTTCCCCTCTTCAATTCTTCAACTCTCCCATCTCGACTGTCTTTTCGCCTCTACCTAATCTAAGTAACTCTAAAGCTAAGTTGCACCAATATAAAAACATCAAGAAACATCTCTAAGCTAAGCTTCACTTAAACTAAATGAATTTAGCTAGAATATTGAAATTGTTTTTGGTAATTTGTAAGCCTTTTTCATTTCAATTTAGTTAAACAAACAAACAAATAATTTTTTATATAACAACATTTCAATCAAACAAAGCGAACAACAAAACAAGTTTTCCATAATTTGAGCTAAGTAAGTTTTTTAGATCCTTTTTGGATATACGTCGAAGTCATCCCATTTGCCTAACTTCCAAGCATTTTAATATTTTATACTTAAGCTAAAACCATTTTAAGAAGATGAAGAGGAACCTGAAGTTGATGATATCTGTAGCAATATTTATATTCGTATTTTGTAGTTTGTAAGTTTTTAACTTTAGCTTCACTTGATAACATTTTTATCTTTAAGCTTTTCGAACACGTGGCGTTGTTTTTCTTTTATTTTTTTTTTAAATTTTAATAAATGTGAAATTTATTCATATATTTTTTATTCGAATTCTAAGTGTAAAATTTATATATGTATTTACTGAAGAAATATACGCCTTAAATTTGTTATGTGTACTTATGTGTAAATAAATAGTCGTATTTTAAATAACAAAAAAATAACTTTTAAATATTAATACATTTTTTTGACTTTTAAATCTCATAATAAATTTCCATTTTTTAAATCTCATAAAATAAAATTTTTATATTACTATTTGTCAAATTTGGCTCAGTGTACTCACTCATTCTGTCCCTTTTACACAGTTTGTTAAGTAAGAGTATGTCTCCATTTGTCCTGCTCTTCGCGGGTTGTGTTCTTTGCTAAGGCTGTTGTCTTCGTTACTTAGTTACTTCTATAGCCGCCAGAGGACGCCATGCAAATATATGACATGCAAAAACTGAAATGAATTTTTGCTTGCGATTGTGATTTATTTAGTTTAATATATAAACATTTATAAAATATGTATAAAATTTGTAGTACACGTCTTAATTTAAAAAAATTAGCTATAAATGGGAATAAATAAAAATTACTACTTTGAAATTGGGAAAATTATAAATATGAAAATCTTTGTTGAGCTAAGATAAATGTTTGATTGCCCTTTAAATATATATATATACTATATATATACTATATATATACTATAAACATATATATATATACTATATACATAGACATAGACTATCGAGAATATCTGAATGTCTTTGATTACTATTATCAAATGACATACCCCCGGCCCACACTTCTACTCTATTCTTCTCGTCAACAATTAAATAATTATAATAAATCTTTGACAGTTAAAAAACCATATTAAGGTGCAGATTACAGCACAGAGTAACATATTTTTGTGGAATTAAATAAAATGTATTTAAATGGATGTCAAACTGCTTGTCAAATGCATATGGCGAGTATTTATATCATTTGAGATTTAATTTCTGTATATTTCCTATTGAAATTTTTGAAATAGCTAGAAATCAACAGCTAAGGCAATTACTTTAACACACACACAGACACACGCGCGTGTCAAGAGCTTAAATTGACCAAGGTGTTGAACTGAGCAAGTGAATTTTAATTTGGCTTTAACTGCAGCAGCAGCAGCGACAGCAGCAGCAGCAACAATTGCAGGTGTCACATTTTGGTTGCAAAGTGTTGAAAACAGCAACTGGTCGCAAACGGGTTGCATAGTTGTTGCCGTTGTTGCTGTTGTTGCTGTATTTTATTATAGATAATTGCCTTTTGCTGCTGTCACTTGATTGCTGAATATGTTGACATTGTTGTTGCCGTTGCAGCAACGATATTTTTAGCCAGATAAGCCAGCAAAAACAAGTTGCCGCATATGTAAAACAGTTTTTGTGTGGCTCACAGTCTCAGTCAGGTTTATGGCCAGCCGCCTGTCAAATTTGCTTACAATTAGGCAGTTAATAAATTTTTTTGCTGATTTTCAATGCATTTGGTTTGCTGCAGCCAAAAAGCGATTTGATTAATGCCACTTTCTCGAATCGGCTACCGAATGGCCATAGAGATAGTCGAAGATGGACAGCTGCATGTTAACTGAAAATAAATTCAAATGAAGCCAGCAGTCAGGTCTCTCAGACCCTGTTCATCATTCATCAAAAGCCAGACCAGTCGACTGCAGCAGCAACCAGCGCCAGGAAGCGCGCAACTGCAACAACTGCAACAGCAACAACAACAGCAACAACAGCATCCACAGCCACAACATGTGTGTGGTGTTTGGCACAGCAGGTGACATTTTCAGACCAGGAAAAGGCATCAAACAAATGTAAACAAGACAGAACAACTCGCAGCAAAACGCCGAAGTTTTGTTACACTTTTCTTTAGAGTTCTTTGAATAGCAAATCTTTAAATGTTTCGCCATAGAACTATGTGTTGGAATGTATAGAGATTCCAGTTTGTGTGAGGAAAGCCAGAGCCAGAGACTCTTCAAGACTTTTGAGGACATCAAATCAGCAACTTGTAGTCCAACAAGTTTACATTTATGGACTCATTGATCAACAGAGAATAGATTCATGATGCCCTGACTAGACAGTTTCATATCAAAAATATTAAATTTAGGGCACTATCAACATCACCTGCTAAAAGTTACACATGTCACGACACAATTGAAATACCCTTTCGGAGAGTGTACATTTACACATGTGTATAAGCAACTGAACACACACCCAGATGAAACGAACACGACATGGAACAAGTTGTAGTTAGTTGTGGCTTTAATACAAAACACTTTTTCATATCGAAATTTGTGATATGTTTTGATTAATGGCAAGCGACACAAACACTTAATTTGACGCCAGGCGCCTTTAAAATAAAAGAAAACAGAAAAAACCCAAGCAAAACCTCAAAAGCGAACCCAAACGTGGAATGATCTACACATCGGCAACAGTCGCTGCTGGGAGAAATAACGAAAGAAAAAAACATAATCTCGAGCAAGATTAATTATTGTAATCACATCAACAGCAGCGAGGCAACCAGAGCAGGAGAGAGTCAGAGAGAGAGAGAGAGAGCAACAACAAAAATGATCAATGATCATCAGTTGATTTGCTGTGCGTGCAAGTGTGTGTGTGTGTATGCCTACCCTATAGCTATTTGGGCATGGGGGTATGTATGTCTGGGGTTACACATTTCATTGGCTAATCAAGATGCTAATTTGAAGAAGATTAATTTGTGCGCAACTATCGAGAGCTTGAAGCTGCGACCCAGACCGACCGAGCGCTGCCTGAGAGTTCTTCACGAAGATTCGTATCTTGCGAGACAAATCTCGAAGTCTCGTTATTAATACAAAGCCAACCTGATGTCGTTGGATCTTCGCATTTCATTAAATACGCAGGCGCTGTCATTTAGCATAGGCTACACGCAGCTGTACACTGCGAGAAAATACCTCTGCTATACAAATTGTGAAATTGAAACATTCTTAAGACATTTTGGGCTTAGTTTGGGTTTTCTCTAAGTGTAGGTTGGCTGATGTTGCTGTTGCTGTTGCACAGTGACACGCAGATTAATTGAAATTTTATGAGTAGCGCAGACGTAAACAATCAGCGAGACCACCTTTTGCCAGCCCCTAAGGTCATAAGAGCCTGTCTTCAGTCTTCAGTCTTCAGTCTCTCCACGTTCTTCTACAGTCAGTCTGATGTCTGCGACTGTTGTTGCTGTCGCTGCTGCTGCTGTATGAGCATGAAAAATGGCCTACTAACTTGTACAGTGGGCATCATCATATTTGATGCCGGTGATGCACATAACTTTAAGGGAATCTATTGAATTAATTGTTTATTAATGTTTTAGATTGCTTATTAAACTGACTTGCCTGCTTTATTTTATGCTTCACTCACTCAGATGTCCTCAAATTTTACTTTTTCTAAAACTTTTTCTAGAGCTATAAGCTTAACTGCTATACGTCCTCCAAGTTAACATTATTGATATACAAAGTCTTTCACTTATATCTCCCTTCATCATTTTACTTAAGCATATTCTACTTCAGCTCTCAAAGCGCCTCTCATGTGATCCACTTCTAGCAACTCTCTCATATAAGCTTATTCACTCGTTCACTCTTTTGTTACCACTGTCTGTTACTGTCTCTGACTCTGTCTCTGACTCTGGCTCTGGCTAATTGATAGACTGTGAAATTATTTAGCAATGGCAAGAAAGTGAGCTTCATGTGCAACTCCTGTGCTGTGCTGTGCTGTGCTGTTCTGCTGGCAGCGGTCATCAAGAGTCGCAGATGACTGCGAGACGACTTCAAGTCGGCACATCGTTTGGTCTGTGGCAGCAGAGCGCATTTTAATATTCGCCCGCTGGCCACAGGCAGTACGTGGCTAAGTCGCAAGAGTCTAAGTGAAAAGTGTTAAAAAGTGCGACTCGGCTATGGCGAATTTCAAGACAAATGAGGGGCATCAACGGAACGACATTTTTGACATTTGCAAAATTTGAAATGTCAGCCGAAAAGCGAGCGCGGCTCTTGACGAAGGTTCCACTCACTTGGCTCCGACTCAGGGTGGGCTCCGAAAAGCTGGGCAGTGGCCCAATGTTACGGTTAGGCGGCTAAGTTGCGGGGCGGGCATTTAAATTAAAACTCAGGTGAAAGGTTATTAATTTGCCAGACGAAACTGGGTCGTCATCGTTGTTGTTGTTGTTGCGGCTCTTTGCCACGGCTCATTTGATTTAATGCTGATGTGCGAAGAGACCAAAAAGCGAACAGCGAATTCAAGTGATGACGAATGAAAATGGCCGAAACAGATGACGAAATGAAAGCGGATATGCCAAACAAAACTTAGCTCAAGAGAGCATAAGATAACAGAGATTGGATGATCTATGTAAAACTACATAAGGAACTAGGTGTAGGCATCAAAAAAAGTTGTCGCTGACAGTTGACTAACGTCGGGCTTCAGAATCTTATCTAGGTTGATTGAAAAGCTAATGTGCCAAACAAAAGCACCTTTAACAGTTCATAAGGCAGAGTTTGGCTAATATGCGTGAGACTACTATGTAATGGAGTGATAAGGAATAGAAAAACTTGTGAATGACGATCTTTATAACTTGATAAAATCTTAATTTGATTCTAGCTCGAATTGAGTCCTTTTTAAGGCCATATGCCTCGCCTCAGTACGTTTGTTAGGAACTGACAAATAATACCGAAAATATAGTATTTAAAGAGTTTCTAGATTTAGCTTCTGTGAGCAAGCTAGAGCCAGAGTCTTTCTTCATCTCAGCTCAACTAACTCACGTAATATGAAAACGTTGCTTAAATGTGGTTCTAACTATAGCAAGCTTAAGGCATTTTTATAGATTTTGAAATAAAATATATTTATAACTTTATAGCTAGGTTTATAAAGCAATCTTTAGTCAAGCTTACATAAAGATTCTTAGACTAGTATCCAAAGAGCTTTGACACGCGCAGTATCTAAAATTGCAAGGCAATAAGCCAGGATTGCTAAATTTTAACTTAACTTAGGTGACCCTGAATTAATGTATAAATTAAAATCAAAATGCCGCCAAGCATTAACTTGTTCAACTTGGCAAGTTTTAATTTCTGTCCCACTTGCCGCACAGCTGCTTATCAAACTCAAATCTTTTCAATAGCTTCCATAATTTTACATTTAAAAAATATATATGTATATTTATATATATGCACGCTTTTATCTAGAATTACGAGTACTTGAAGCTATTGTTAAATAATTTGAAATGTGGCTGAGCTTAATCTGCGCTTGACAATCAAATTTGTTGAAACAATTGTTGGCAATTTGCGTTGTAACTTATGGTCGACATCAGTGGCACAATTAAAATCATTTAGAGGCCAATTAAATTTCGTTAGCAGCATTAAAAATGGCAATGGGCACAGAGACAACCAACTGATTGCCATGGGTCACATGAGAACAATTGCGTAATCGCAACGGCAAGCGGCCGGGCAGCCGGAGCGAAGAGCGAGAAGTGGAACTGAGCACTGCAGCAGCAGCACTGCACTGGACAATTAAAATCACGAAAATGGCTGCAGCGCCAGTTGTCCTGTAACCCAAACGAGAGCCAACAACCAGCTGGACCTGCTCTGCTCCAGCCCCTACCATGCGTGCGTGTGCGTGCTCTGCTGTGATTTGGCTTAAATTGTGCTCGGCCAGCTTTTGGATTGTGTGTGACTCCGGCTCGAATGAATGCTGGCTGTGCCAGCTGGGCTGCCCATTAGAGAGTGCTTTCCCAAAGCATGGGAATTTCAATTAGACAAGTCGCAACCCAAGAGCGAGAGAGAGAGAGAGAGAGAGTGGAAGAGACAGTGGGAGATGGAGTGAAATTTTCCCACCACTTGACCAATCACTCGTATTTGCTGACTACTCGCCGTACACCATGAGCTGGCCAAAAATGTTAGAAAAAAAAAATAAATAAATATCAATTCACTGGCAAAAATTACACATTGGTCGCCTACGTGCTGCAGCCATGTGACTTAAGTAGTATTCAATTTTCTAAAAAGAAAAGGATTTGCTACTCTTTCGCTGCAACTTTCACAGCTTCTGCAGTAGACGCGACTGTGACGGACGGCGGCAATGGCTCGACTTGGTCTTGGTCTTGGTCTTGGCCAGCTGCTGATTATTTCTTTCTTTTGGCCATCCCCACAATTATTGGGTAGCTGCATTTTTTACGCCGCCAAATCGAATAATTTTTGCGAGTTTTGCGCATAAGTTAAGGTCACAGTTAGTTTACGTATTTTCCTCAGCGCTGTCGTGCGTGTTGAATTTCCCTCGCTTACCGTTACGAAAATCAACTATCGGATCTGCTCACCAGGGGCGGGCGGGGGCTGCCGGGGAGTCCAACTAGCTGAACATGGGCCACGGCTCGTTGGGCTACCAACTAAGCGCTAAGGCTGAGCGGTCGCAGTTAAAACGTTTTGGCCCAGGGCTAAAGCTCAAGCAGCTGCCCTATGCCACAAGTCGAGCGATCCCAGTTGGGTTTCAACTGCAGCCACCCCATTGCCTGGGCGCTGCTAAGCGAATTTCACACTTTAAGCAAGGAAACAAGGAAACATCGAAGATCCTAACAACTAAGCGCCTAAACTAAAGGCGAATAAAATCTACTCTTAAGGCATAAAATATTGTAGATAATATTTAGAATAATATTCGAATATAAAAAATGTTAAAATATATTTAATAAAAAATACAAACATAAAAATGTTCGAATAATCATAAAATGAGGAAAAATATATAATAAAATAATAATTAAAAAAGGAAAAATTAGAAAAAGGAAAATATAAAACAACAAAAATAAAAATTTTAATATATGAGTAAAAAAAAAACAAAAATATATATATGAAAAAAAAAAATAAGAAATATAAAAATATGAAAAATATAAAAAGAAGAAATATTAAATTAATATTTCTTTTTATTTATTATTTTTTATTTATTTATTATTTTATTTATTTGTAATTATAAATATACATTTTGAAAAAAAAAAAAAAAACAACTAGCCTAGCAAAACTTTTATCAACATTTTCTAGAGCAGTTTTACAGGCGATGCAACCAAATGAGAATTGGGATTTAGTAAGTTGAAAACAGGATTCATATCACATACACTCATAAACTGTCTTTGATAGAGTCCATTCATAACTTAGGCTTCACATAAGGCTAAAATACGATCCTGGATAAGTTGCACTAAATATATATTATATATAAATATAAAAGCATAGTATATTTGCTCTGCTGATAAATGACAATGCTAGGTTTTCAATTCCAAGCAAAGCTACACAGGCTTCTTTAGGTCAAGGGTTCAGTAAAAAGGTTCGATCAGCTTATGCCAATACTGAAGCTAATAATAATGTTTAGTGTACGCACAGGTCTCGAGCAGATTTTAGGGCATCTAAACACAGCTCTTAGTGCATGGCTTATTAGAGTTTCTCAGTTGGAAAAGCTTAAATGTGAAACGTTTTTATACCCTTTCCGACTGGCATAAGGCCGACTCAGCTTTAGCCTCATCCTCAGCCTCAGCTTCAGCCTCATCTGAGCCGCCGTCGTCGTCGTCTTTCATTTCCTTTGATCTTGTAGCGCCGATCAAATCGATCAAATGTAATTTTCGCAGCACGAACGTGCGGCATGGCAAAGGGGCAGCCACAGCGCCAAGTGTTGTGCCCTGCTTGTTGTTGTTGCTGCTATTGTTGTAGCAAAGTACATTTACACCAATTGCGCTGATCGATCTGGGTGTAAGTTATATGCCACGGCAGCAGCAGCAGCGCCTTGAGACCGTGCCAAATTCTTAATAGTTGCGAGCTTACTATGAGATCACACACACACACAGAGCAGTCGAAATACGGCGAGTGTAAATAAGAAGAAGCATAGTGAACAACCACAGACGGAAAGTCAGCACCACCAGCCAACGCTGGCACCACCGACTGGCCCGTGATAAAAGCGTTTTGTGGTTTAGAGTCTCTGGCGGTTTCGCTATAATTAAGGACTTTGGTGTAATTTGTACACCTATTTAGGATCGCGTTGATTACAGGCCGGCGTTTTATTGCTTTTGACACCTAAAGGGAACCGGACAAAAGCTGCCCAACCGGCTGCAATCTGTGCGAAAAGGCAGAAAGACAGAGACCGAGAGAGGCAGAGAGAGACAGCGTGGCTCACATCTCGATCTCAATCTGAGATCTGGCGTTGAACATTGCGACTTGCCACAGTTGAAGTGGATTTATTGGCTGACGTGAGTATTTAGTGTTGACGGCATAGAACAAAAGATTTCGCAGCACCAGTCGCCGCCGCCGCTAAGGCGAAGCCTGTCGCTGTCGCTGTGGCTGCTTCTGCGGGCGATCAAGCTGCACCGCCCGCCCTCACAACAATCTGAGCCGCACACCTGGCCATGCAGGATGCTCGGCCCAGTCTAACGCTTACAGCTTTAGCTACCTTTAGGGCCAAACAGGCTAACTGATAGGAAGAGAGGCAAATTTGATAAGAAGATTTCCTATGAGAGCTGGGAACAAGGTAAGCATCCGTGATACAAATAAATTGATTTATGATTGATATATAGAAAAACCATCCAAAGAGCAACACAAAGACTTGACAAGCTCTATCTCATCTAGAGTAGACGGCGAAACTAAATATGCATATTAATAAAAATTTGAATTCAAAACAGGAAATGCGAATCATAACATTGAAAATGTTGCTAAACAACAACAGCAGCAGCAGCAACAACAATTATAATACACATATAAATACAAGCCATAATTCATTAACGCATTTAGACAGCCAGACAGATAATGGGCAATAGTTGGCGGTCTAGCCCGATAAATGGCATAAAATTATATAATCATAAATAAGTTGTCAGCAGGCGCTACTTAATCGACAGCAATTAGTTGCTCGCGGCCAATATTCGGACGCGAATTCGCAGACAAATTATTAGAAATAAATTTCGAAATGGTTTCAGCTCTTGCGCTTGGTCAGCACGCAAAAGGCGAGAGAACACTGAAAGCTTTTGTCATCGCTTGATTCCACGAATTTGCATGCAGCAGCAGCCAAAACACACCCACACACACACGCACACACACAGGCAAGTTGAACAAAGAGGCTGGCAACTCTGGCGCTGCTTCCAGAGAACTGCCAGCAGTTGGGCGTCTCAGCGGGTGGGCGTCGATTTTGACACTTGAACGCGGCTTAAAAAATTGCGGATATGTCACACGATTTTATGTGTATATATAAGCTACACCAGCAGCAGCAGCAGCAGCAGCAGCGCACAGCAGCTCGGGGGCAAATGCTAAATCATTTGTATAAAATGTTGCACAACAGGACATTATATGAAGTCCAGTCCTGGCCGCCGGGCGCATTCTCTTTCTCCATGCCAGGCTGCTCACTTACGTTGATTTCACACCTCGGGGAGTCCTCGCACATACTTCCATTGCAGCTCCAACGGCCTTTGGGGGCACTTAACCTGACAGCAGAGCAACCCGTCGCAATCTTCTACTCTGCTCTGCTCGTGGTGTGGTCTTCTGACTAGCTGCTCGTCACTTAGTTAGGCGTCCAGTCTAGATTAACGCATTTATTAGCCAAATGCACAAATCGCATGACGAGCGCACTTTGCCTAAGCTGACAGACTAGACAAGACTAGCTACAGTTGGTAATGGGTATTACCGGTATTACAGAGCAGCTTAGCTGAAGCATTTGCCATAAGCTTTAGCATATGAAGACTTGAAGATTTTGTTGATCAAAAATGCATGTGAGTCACGTTGATTGTGTAGGAAATTATAGAGTTAAGAGTTTAGTGGGAATTTTGTTTAATGAAATTTTCATTACAAATAATGGAAAGATGTGATAAATTGCGGAAAAAAGCTGTGAGCAGTGCGGCAGAAATTTTGATCAAAAAGGCAGCCTTAAAAATTCTGGAAATACTTGGAAAATATGTATTAGTTGCAGACTCTGCAACTAGCTATATTTTTATATTTTTATATTTAAATTGATATTATCCAATTAAGCCAACATTAAAATGCATTCAAAAATTAAAAAAAAAATTATTTTCCCCTTTATAAAAACTTAACCTGACCAAACAGTTAGTTTAATCTCAACCGCATAGCCAACGCGTGTCGTAATCCTTCAACGTGAGGCAACGTCTTGCTGGCAGTGACAACTTTGTTAAGTGTGGCAACCCTGTCTGCAGCTCTACTTGCTGATTGTTTGCATTCAACCCTGCAGCATATTTTGTGGTCTGGCTCATGTCAATGAAATGCTCAAAGAGCACGCAACAGCAACGTCGGACTTGGTGTCGAAAGGCGTTTTCACTATATTATTGAGCTATGTATAAACTGAAGAAGGATGCCCTGATTACATAAGAGATATAGATGGATAGCAAATATAATAGTTAATAAAAATGCTATCATAAGATCTATAACATTTTTGCTTATAAGAAAAAATATTTTAGAAGTAGAAAAATCAATTTTATAAGTATATTTTTAAATTTATATATGTTTCTTATATATTTATAATATATATTTATTCTATTGCTAATTCATATATAATAAACCAACATTTTCTTATTGGATTATGTCAGATTTCTATGATATTTTTTTTTGTTTTTATTTTTTTAGTTTGAAGTTCAATAACTTTTTATAGTTTCTTCCCCGGATTTCCCTCTTTTGCTTGCAAAACAAAGTTATCAAAATTGTTGACCGCAAATCAGCCGCCAAATACAAGGCATAATTTAAATTAACAAATTAAATTTTGTGCAACAATTTTGCTCCTCTTTCTCTCGCTACGCCAACTCTGCTGTCGCCCCTCGCTCCAGCTCGAACTTCAATCAAAACACAATTTGCTGACGTAGCGCAGGGAAAACCTGTGCAGAACACACGCTCGTCGGCAAATGGCAAAGGCAATCGCAGCAACACTTCCTCATGCAGCCCCCTAAACAC
Organism: Drosophila hydei; assembly: GCF_003285905.1. NCBI lineage: Eukaryota > Metazoa > Arthropoda > Insecta > Diptera > Drosophilidae > Drosophila > Drosophila hydei. The sequence goes on from NW_022045827.1 coordinate 2,563,553, forward strand.
TCCCCGCCCTCCCTGTGAGCCACTCTTTAGGCCATCTTCACGTCGGCAACGGCATCCTTTGAGCCTTTTGCCAAATTACCGCGCATTTAATTTTAACTTTGATGTTGCATGCGGCATACCTCAGTATGGCTATGTGTGTAGTGAGTGTGTGTTGGGAACCTACACACACACACACACACACACACTTCAAACAGAGCATGAAATGGCGATAACTGGTCAACTGGGCAGCCGAAAGCTCATTGCCAAGCTCCGAGCTGATTTGCATGTAAATTTTTCTTTTCACATTTGCGCATAATTACAGCCCTCGCATAAATCGATTGGGGCCGGGGCGTGGCAACGCTGGGGACACGCTGCCCAGTCAGTGGAAAGCGTAATCAAAATATAATCAAATAAAAATCACTTTTATTACAAAGCTGACCCGTCGAAACGGACGACAGACCCAGGGGCGCTCACTGTCAATGCCAAAGACGCATTTCAAATGCTCAGATGTCTCCGATGTACAGGTGAGAGGTGTTGCGCTAACTGCGGGGCTAGCTGGGTTAGGCTCGCCACCAATTTCGGCATTACAAAGTTCACTTGTGTAGGCTCCCATCACAAAGAAAAAACCAACTTTATGGACATTTTGATTGGTGTTTGTGAGCTACACAAAAAAAAAGAAGGAAAGAAATAACGCCAGTGGGCACAAAAATTACATTTTGCCGCTCGTCAATTTTAGGCTGTAAATGTATATATATATATATATATAAAGGTATATATATATATGTATATATATGTCGGCGCTCCATTGTCGTTGGCGGTTGCTCTGCGACTTTTGCCGTTGACAACATGTTGTTGGCGCATTTCGTGGCGGCATTATGATAATTTTATGGCAAATCATTTTGTTTACAACACGTCGCTCAGGTGTGTGTGGGCGTTTTGGGGGCGTGCCACAAAAGCTTTACACATAAATGCTGTGAATGATTATCGATTTTACATGGCAAATTGCAGGCCATGTTTGTGCCTAGACCCGAAATGCAAATAGTGGCCAAAGGTGTAACAATGGCTAATGTCTGTCTATAGAATTCAGTGATATAAAGGGAATTATTGTGTAGTATAAAAAGAAGGCTTAACTTTATAAGAGAAGCGTTGCTATTAAACTACATTCGTCTTAATCTGGCTCAGCTCTGGTTTGAAATAAAGACTTTTGACTCAAGTGAATGAAAAAAATCACAAAAGCAACCATTATTTCGGCATTCAATATTCAATTTTCATTCATTTTTTATTCACTTATTCATGTTTTCCTTCGCAAAGTCCAATCATAATGAAGAACTAGTTATGAGACCAAAATAAACTCTCCATACAAGAAAAGTTTGTGCAAGGCTCAAGCCTGATCTCTGCTTATGTTAGAGAACTTCAGATGTGTTTAATCTACACATTAACAGTTACATTAGGCTGCCCAAGAGCTGCTCAACTGCCGTCGGTCAAACATGTGCTAAGCTTAAGGCCGCTTTACACTCAGAACAGCATTTCGTTAAAGATCCTCTTGCAAAACCGGCCTTCAAGAGTCAGAACACAAAGTAGGCAGTGCCATAAAAGATTCACTCAAACTGTACACATAGTTGGTCGAATCTGGTCCGTTAAGGTGGCTGGTAAAGGAGGTTGGCCATGCAGGCAGCGGCGACTGGTCCAACACTTAAGTCTTTGGAACGAGCGCTAAAGAGCTGCTGATGCCACGGCCAAAAGAAGAGTCAACTACAAACCAGTTTACTTTAAACAGCAAACGAGTTAACAACAACAACAACAACGAGTATAAGCCACTTTTGGCCAGCTGAACGAATCAGTGCCAATGAGCAAGAGGCTGGCTAAAAGCTGAGCAGCTGAAGAGCAGCAAACGCCAAGCAACGCCCTCCTGCTCGATGGGAGCCCACCTAAACGACAAAAATGGCTGCAAAGCCAACTCTCGAGAAGAAGATTATTAAGTCCGGTGTAATTCAGCTTAATAATGGGCGATTATAATGACAAGACAAGTTTGCCATAGATACAAAAAGAAAAATACTTAACTTAAGTATGATTTAAATATTAAAACAGGATTACTATGAATCGATAATTATCGTATATGAATCCAATGAAGAAAGTTATATTATTTATTTTATAATTTATTCAGTATATTTAATATAAGAGCGTAACTATAGATCGATCGATATAAAGATAACTTTAATCGAATATCGATAAATATTTAAATAATCAAAAAATCAATCAAATATCTTAGTGGATATGGTATATATATTTAATCTTTTGTTTTTAACTTATATCAAACTTTCGTCGATCACAGTAATTTAATAGATCGATAAATTAAATGAAATTTGTGATCATTTTTTCTACCAAAATTGCAAATTAAGCTGCGAGTTCAAAATGATATTTACTAATTTTGATAACATACTTTGATTCAGTTTTTCAATCAAAGCGAACTCCACTTTGCAGTCCCTCTTCGTTCTTTTAGTCCCACTTTAGATATCATGTAAAGTCTCAGCACATCTACGTCAATTTAACTTTACCTAGTCTACAATATTAGAGACAAATAGATCTCATTTCTGACACTAGAAAACATGTTTAGAACTCCTTAAGCATCTACAGATAACACAATTCGTATCAATTTTCATGCGGCTGCCACTGAAGCTGAACATTTCCCATTTCTTTTGGGCCAATGCAATTAATTTTACTAAAATTACCGCCGACCAAGAAAATAGGATTAACAGCAGAAAAAAATGACATAGAACTGAAAAATTATGCGTGTGGTTTTTCACACTTTTCTCGTTTTTTAAAGTCTCATAGGTTTTTCCCTGCTTCACGCCTTGCACTCGCGCCCGAGGTGGGCGTGTCCTTTGTCATTCTCCACAATTTCGTATGCTACTCCAGTGCCTGATCTGTGCTGATCCGTGGCACTGGCAACCGACAGGGAAATGGAATGGAATTGAAAATGGAACTTTCTTTAACAATTAAGCACGCTTTATGCTCAATTTTTATATTTCGTTTTCTTTGCACGCATCTGAAGAGCGATGTAAAACGATGCCACATGTGTCTCCTCAGCCAGCTCAGCTCAGCTCGACAGTGCGTAATGTATCTGTATCCGTAGCTGTAGCTGAATATGTATCTCTAACTGCTACGCTTGTTGAGCGTAAGATTGGTTTTTGCTCGCCTCTCAAAGGCGTAGGCATCTTTTGTTGTGTGTGTGTGTGTGTCTGTGTGAGAGTGTGTGTGGCATGTTTCGTGTTTTGTTTTGGGGCGCTTGTAGACTAATCCCTTTAACAAATATGAAATTATTTTATGCTGTCATAAGTGCAGAGTTAGGCAGAGTATAAAGCAAGTCTATGCGTAGTTGAAGGGATTTTAATTTGTAAGATTTTCCATGGTCTTCCAAAGAACAAATTTGGTAGAATCTTTTATATAATTGGCAAAGTGTTTCTGATGTTGCAGAATAAATGATTGGAGATTGGGAAAAGAAGAAAGTTGGTTTATTTTTTATATGACTGACCTGAGACACCAATCGATACTTAGATAAAGCAAAGACGTAGGACAGACTTAGACTTGAATAAATTATTCAGAGTTAGCCACTGTTTTGTAGCATTAAATGCTAACAATTTGTGATATTAAACAGAATTTACTATTAATAGTATTACTACTCATTAATTTTCTATATTTGAAATTTATTCCTTATAATTTCATCTATTTGGCATCTCTAAACTAATACCAAAATCATTCGACTATCACAACAATCTTCTAAAGTACCTAATTTTCAAATTCCTTACAAGTTTTATTCAACACTTTTCCATTAGTTTTTGCAAGCGTTTCAAAATTATTAATATGTTGTCCAAAAATGGGGTTTAATTTGTGCGCATCTTATTGTCATTTACGGCCCCGGGCATTCGCTTACGCAATATGTGGCAGGAACATATATGAAGATGCCACAATCTGCGGCGCAGCTCAATCTGCGCTGTGGGACTAACGTGCCGCCAGCAATTTGCATACCAATTGCAGCTGCATACGTCAAAAAATGTGAAGTTTAATATAGAAAATGCTCACAAGGTTCGCAGGAATCAGGGATCGAGCAGCAGGATGTGGCATGTGGCAGTGGTAGTGACTGTGAGGCAGCCATTGACTGACAAGGACAAGTCGTGTGCGACAGTTGACAGCTGCTGCCTGCCACCGTTTGATGCCCACATATTGGGTTTGGGCGTTGGAGCAGGCAGGCAAACGCCATGGGGTGGCGCCACCTACCGCACAGTAGCCAATGGAGTTTGGACCAAGCTGGAGCTGGACAAATGACAGTAAATGTTGCAGCTGCAATTGATGAATTTATGCGACGGCGCACACTGAGAAATTCATTTTTCATAAATAATTGAAACAAGCGAAACGAACAGCAGCAGGAGCAAGAAGAAGAGAAGCACTGAAAGTGCATAAATATATTATTTTTCAATTAATATGCATTTGCGAGCATATTTTCATATCATTTTATTTTGATTCTTATTTACCTTACAGGTAAGAGGCGTGGTAGGGCTGAGAAGGCGTGTCGCAGGCCTCAACAACAAACTGTCAGACATTTTTATCAGCAATTAATCGTGTTAATCAAATGCGTTGTCAGCATCATTTACGCCAGACCAAAGATCCAAGAAGTGAGCTTACGAAATGCGTTACAAGCGCAACACGACGACTTGTTATACACTTTGCATACCCTGTAAATATTGAAGTGTTTCAAGTGGGCAGCATAAATTGAGTTGCATGAATAGCGAATGAATAGGGTAGGTGCATAGAAATAGTAGCAGAAGTGAAGCCATCAGAAAGAAATTAGAGCTGGAAAGATATGTAGAAGTATGAATATTTATGTATTGACAGTTCTTCTTCTTCCATATGCAAATAGCCATATTAAACTATTCAATACAATTTCATTCTATATATGTTTTCTGTATATTATCTATATCTATGTATATGATGTTGATTTTGTTACATATCAGAGAGCTTCTCGAGCATTTCCAAGCATTGCAAAATTCTTTGGAAGAAATCAATGAGATTTTTAGATTTTATGTAATTTTCAGTATTTTTCAGATTAAAAATTAATTATAAAATTATATAAAATTAATTATAAAATGTATAAAACACGCTATAATCTTCAAATTCTCTGCAAGCTTCCCTCCGCACTGGTAAGATTCAGTAAAGTTGTTAATTATATTTTATATAATTTCTATATATATTCAATATATATTCTACAGATTCTATACACTCAATATATTCTCAATATTTGGCGCCACAGCTATTTACAGGCTATCCACTCGCCCATCAGCTGCTCTACCTGCATATCTAACTTGACACGAGAGTGAAAAGCTCTTGTTTTCTTTTATTTTTTTTTTTATACAGATTTTTACAAGCCAATCAATCAATGACAAAGCGCCCATACCGAAACGATATGCAGCCTAGGGCAATTTTCATTAGAAATGCATTGCATTTTCATAATACAAATTGTTGAAAATTAAGCGCACGAGTCAACAACAGAAATGCGTGAAAAGCAGCTAAGAGTGGGTCAAGGGGAGGGGTCTAGGGGTCAGCGGGGCAGCAGCGTGACTTGAAGCCAAGAGGTGTATGTTGGGCAATACAATTGGTGTAAGTACTTGCAGCGAGACAAGAAGAAAAAAGCGCATTAAAAAGGTTTTTCATGCTCGTGCCACATGCTTAGAAAGTTGCATGTGGCATGCGGCTGCTGCTGCTGTTGTTGTTGGCGCTTATCTTGGCTGTGCATCTCAAGTTGTCATGTCAACGCTTCTGATTCTAGACATTCGTTTTTTTTTCTTCTCCTTCTCCTGCTTGGTTTTTTGGGGCCACATTCCACGCATGTCACTCGGCCGCAACAAGCTGAGCTAAATGCGCATTTCGAGCCAAGACCACGGCTTGGGCTCTTGCCACAGATTGATGCCGCACAGTTGGATACGGTTGCTGCTGCTGTCTGGCTACGAGTCTGACTGATTGTATTGGGCTGCTTGTGGCAGCAGCATCAATGTCAGCATCAGTCGCCCAATATCATCAACAACGTCGCGTTCCGTCAGGTTGATTAATTTGCTGGTCGATGAGGCAGCCTCAAAGGGTAGGGGGGCGGGCAGAGGCAGCCTATGGGGTTGCTTGTTTAGTGCTTGACTTTGGCTTTCTGTTTGCATTTATTAAAAGCGGATTTAGTTAATGAGTTATTTTTTAGGTGGCACAGTTCGCGCTCTGCGGCCATCAATTATCTACAAAATACTTCGGATACAATTTATAGACGGAGTGCGGGTCGACACGCAGCGTGGCCAAGGTTTAACTTTGTTAATATGCAATGATTAAAAGTGTCATTTGTTATTGTTTCACAATTCACAAATCTTGCTCAGACTCCAGCTTGAAGAATGCGGAGGTAAAAATATACATTTATAAAGATAAGTCAAAAGAGATCGTATCTTATGTTAAACATATACGTCTTTAAAAATAAGATAAGTACCAGATACAACGAACTTCCTAGTAGCTTTGACTGAGAGTAAAATTTTTATATAAAGCTAAATATCTAGACCAAAGTTTTGTTGTTCACTTGCTTAAGTCCCTAACTAGACACCTCATATGCCTATAATTATTAAAGTATAAGAGTATTACGTATAAGACTCCCATCTCCTTTTGATAATTTTATAAAATTTATTAGCTGAGCTTAAATCAAAAATAAATCTCAAACACTTCAAGCTTCAATGGCTCTTATGTCTGAATGGAAATAATGGAATGGAAATTTTATTTGCTATTTTCGTAATTTAATATAATCTTTAACTATGTTTCAAATATGCTTATAATAAACCTATTTCAATCAATTAAAGCTCTTCTTCTACTATAATAATCTGGTCTTGAACTAACCCTAAACTATTTTTAGTATATCCAAATTTCATTATTAACAAATATTAAAATCACGAATCAATCTTTCTGATAACAAATCAATGCTCTAGGCATCTATATGAAAAAATATAAATATGTTTTAATAAATATTTATAATAAATATAATTATTAATTTGTATTTGTACAATTTCAAGAAAATGAATTTTTAAATAGATTTTAAAAATTTCTTCCATGTTGAATCTAGAAAAAATCAAAGTTCAGAAATTTTATTAAGCTTAATTTGTAAAAAAAAATTTGTATTCAGCTACATTCTTTTATAGTGATCCATAGATGCTATAAATAACTATATATAACTCTAATAATATCTGCTATATCTATAGATAACTATGCTAAAGTTCGAATCTATAGATCAGTTCCTAAGAATACTTCCAGATGAATCCTTTCACACTTAGCTTGTTGTTTGTTATGTTCCAATGGTTTTTGCTTTTTATTTTATTTTGTTCAAATAAATTAACGTCAAATGACGCAGCGAAATTGGGCTCGATTTGTCGAAAGATGCGACGATGCGAAGAACAAAACGTCGAACAAAAGCGCTGCAAATTTCATTTATTAAACGAGGACAAAACAGCAAAACAACGACTGAGCGGAAAGAATAAAAATCTGCCAAAATAATATTTAAAATTAATGCGTTTTTTTTTGGCTTGCTGAGAAACTGAGAGGAAGAAGCAGAGGCTGTGACTGCTGCACCCACATGCCGCACTTCACACCTGTTTTTGGGACAGTGCGTGGCAAGCGGCGAGAGGCGAGCGGCAAGCCGGCAAATAATGTCAACATGTGGTCTCCACAGGATCCAGCTGTGCACTGCTTGAGACAGTTGCCAGTTGCCACGGTCAGGACCAGGAGAGTTGCAGGACTGCGGGCAGCAGCATCTTTGGACTGCATATTGAAATCGGGTTTCTTTCTCTCTGTTTGCGCTGTGTGTGCAAACAAAACGACGCCGCTTTGTCTCCTCTTGTCTGCCAGTGACAGGCCGCAATGCAAACAACAAGCACACACCACACACGCACAACACACACGCACAACAGTTTTTATGCGCAGCGTATATGCATAAATATTGCCAGGCCATAAGCAAGTCGTGTTTATAGCAGCCCAGGCCATATCCCATATTCCGTATCCTTTAAGGATATTTACTTATGGCTTTTGGCTTATTAATGACCTTATCCTGTTATGTTATTGTTGCTGCTGCTGCTGCCACATTGTCTGCTGCAGCCTCAGCCAATTGCTAGAAGCAGGCTTCGGCTTGGCTTGCTCCGGCCCTTTAGGTCCTTTGACACGCTGGGCTCTTTACTTTGTTATTTAGCGCTCTCCTGCTGCTGGGCAGCGTTTGTTCTTTGGCCGCTAAATTAGCAGAAATAACGGTGTATGTAGGCTCTCTAGTCGTTCACTAACGGCACCCAATGGCTACTGTGCCCGCTCAATTTGGCTTTTAACTCGGAATTTTTATTGTTCACTGCGGTTTCCACATTCCATTTTGACATACCCTGTGATTGCCGCCCCCCAAATCCCTCGGGCCCTATCGCCTCAATGAAACAAGCAGCAACTGCCACAAATAAAGTAAGAAATAGACGGAGCGCGAGAGGTTTGATAAGGCAGTGGCAGGAGCAGAGGCAGACATCCTTTGTGTGTCTTTAGCGTGTGAGTTGCAGGTGAGCGTGCTCTGGTTAGAGTATGAAGAAACAAGAAGTTGCTTAGGTTGATGCAAGGTTGAAGTTGATTTTTATATTTTTTGCTCTTACACTTTCTTTCTCTCTGTGATGTACGATCTTATGTGGAACATAGAAAGCATTCGTATTGAATTGAATTGAAAATTTTCATATTTCACTTTCTTTACTTCTCTTACTTCCCATCTTTGTCTATCCCAATGTTTAGTTCAGTAGTTCTCTATGTATAATTCTATGTTTGTCGACGTCTCTCTATCTTTCTCTGTATTTTTATTTATCTCTTTAAACCTTTCTCCCTCTCACTCTCTCTGATCTCCCTCTTTCTCTCCTATCTCTGTCTCTCTTTCACTCTTAGCCTTCCATGTGCCTCTCTGTATTTCTCTCTGTCTCTCTTTCTGTTGAGCTCTCTTTTTCTTTCTCCCTCACACTATTTCCGTTCTCACTCACTTTCTGCCTTTGGCATCTCTATTTTCTACACTTTATCCTTTATCTCTCTCTCTCTGAATTCCTGATTTGCTCTCAGACTTCTTGTGCGATGTCCTTGAACGTGATTTACGTACTTTGTCTATGTCTCTTATTTTCCAGTATTATTTCTGTGTCGTGTGAATTATTCTTAAACGTTTTACAGTCTGCCATCTCCTGCGACACTCGCAGCAAATACTTAAATACAATTTACATTAAATATGAAAACTTTACATAAATGCACATACACCTCTAGGGCCTGCCCACTGCAATTTCCCGGACATGCACTGCATCTGATAATACTATATAACCAACAGAGAAAAAAGAAGAATGATTACCCAAAATAATTGCTTGGCATAATTCACATAATCTGCATTTTAATATAGGTGCTCGTGGGTCTTGAGCCCTTGAGCCCTTGAGCTGTCGCTGCCTCGCACATTCACATATTACAATATAATATCCATCAGGGGCAGACAGTTTGAGCACAATTTGGCTACTTCTTTGGCGTGTCTGTGGGCCCTTATCACGCTTATCACTCACAGTCGATCGGCGAGGCGAACCGCTTCGCGTTGCCCGGGAACGTTTGGTGTCAAATTTGGGTGTTGACCACATGAGCGCGTACATGGCAATCAACGCCAAATTATTTCTCTTAGACCCAACGCTTAGCCAAGTCCAAGTTTCTTCCTTCCGCAGCTGCTGCTGCTGTTGCTGCTGCTTCTGCTGCGTAGCTGGCAATTATTTCAGGTAGCCCCTGGAATGCGGCTCATCATTTTCATTTTCGGGTGTCCCGGGCCCCGTGCACGCCCTGCTGCTACGACACAACACCTTGCGTAGATTACTACTGTAAATAATATTAAGCGCAGATTACGATCGTCGGCGCGTCGGAACCGTTCATTATATTCGTTTCTCTTTTGGGCAATATCAGATTTCGTGTTGCGCATGCGCAGACGTCGCTCCCTCACTGGCCGCCATTTTGTTTTTCTAGCGTTTGACGCACAATTGACAAAGTTTTGTCTCCTCTGCACGAGGGCCTTGCCACATTTATGCGGCATTTAAACCAACTAATTGCGCACAATTTCCCGCCACGTGAAAAGTTTGGCTTTTTGTGTCATGTTTAATTATTTCCACATTTGTATAAATGGTGCTCCGCCCCACCCCTCCCCACCTGCCCCACAGACACACCTGATCCACAGTTATGCGCGCAATTAGGCGCCCAAATTGTTGCGTGTGTTTAGGTGCGCGTGAAAAAAAAAACACCCAAAAACAGAGACAATACAAATCGGTTAACAAAAACAGGAAAAAACCCAAAACCCTAAGCTTTTGCCATGAAAAGTTTTGCTTGGAATTAAAGCAAATTCGTAAATTATTCAACAAACTGTCACGCAATATTCATGCCCGAAAATCAGTTGAAATCAAAGCGAAAACGTTTATTTTATGTCGGCCTATTGATTGGTAGTCAAACCCCCTTTACCTCCATCCACTCTCGGCACCCCTGTGCTTGGCTCCCCTTTTCGATACAGACAGAGATAATGCCACGCACACGCACATAGAAAATGTTTAACAATTTTTGACAATTAGCGGTACTTTTCATGTGTGTTCCGGCTGGGCACCGGGCAGTGTTAGGTGCTGCTAGGGGGCTGGTTGTAGCGGGGGCGTAACATTGACATTACGTCACATTGACAATTGTTGGGCGCAAATTTGAGCGAACGAAAAATCTAATTTTATTTCTCTACATATATAAACATCGTATAATGCCTGCATTATATACAATCTGTGAATGAATTTCGTCTAAACACTAAACATTTGGCATTTAAATGACATTTAACTTTAGCTGAATGGTGAGTGCAGAAAGTAGTGTAGGGTAAGGTCTATTCATTCAGACTTGACTTTTGTGGAAGTTTGAACTTTTAATGTTAGTGAAGAACTTTTATTGAAGTCTTAAGCGCCTTGATCTTGATGAGTCTTTTTTTTAAATTATATTTAAATTTAATATTTTAAGGATAAAATATTTGTTCTCTAAAAGTATCTTGGCTCAAATTTCTGCTTATAAAAATGGTATTTAGAGTCGAATTCTATAGACATGAAGAATGCCTAAGTCAAGAAAATATAAATATTTTTTTTATAATATAAGAACTCATTGCCCTCAGTATTAAAAAAAAATAAATATAAAATTATTATTCCTTATTTATTATATCAAGCTTTCTTACTGTTTATGATATTTCCAAAGTTCCTTTCGGCTTCATAAAACATTTTATATAAGAAACTGACAACAAAGCCAATCAAGTTCAATCCACATTTTACGCATTTCTACACAATTTTCCATATACAAACTTCGATCTCTTTCATGAGCACTTATCATAGCCATGTCTCAGTTGCGGAAGAACAACGCATCAATATTTCGAATACCAAATGGAAAAGTACTCAAAAAGTATTCACAAATTGCATAGTGCTCGGCAACGCGGACTGACGCATGCGACTGACTCAGAAAGCGCCGACAGCAAAAAAGGCCAAAAGCCAAAAGCCGCACAGCCATAAGGGAGAAGTCGTTAAATCAAAAGTCGTAAAAAGTTTACGCAAATTTTTGCCATTGAAGAGAAAACAACAACACGAAAATGAAAATCGACCGAAAAAAAAACTGAAACATTTTTATCAATTTCTTTTGAAATTTACTGGCAAAATGCTTAAACATGGCGTCGATTTGCTTAAAGAAATTCCGATGCGGGGTCGTCGCACATGAAAAGATCACAGATCAAAGAGAAGCCAAAAAGCAGAAAGGGAAACGCCGAAGGAGGTGGCAGCCAGCTGGCGAGAGACGCAACGAAGGGGGCGGCTTGGGGTATAATTTTCAATTTTCCACAATTACCGCAAACAACGACGACGACGACGGCATCAATTTTATGCCCCAGTAGTACAATGTTGTATGGTTTGGGCAGGGGACTAGGGCTGCGAGAGGTGGTGGTGGTGGTGGAGGTGGCGATGGCGGTGGGAGCGGGTAGGTTGTTGGCTGTATAAAGTGCAGATAAAATTAATTAAAATTTAATTCAATTCAATTCAATTCAGTTGCGCCGGCGCGCGCTCAAACACAAAGAGATTTATCGCTGATAAACGCGTTGAGAATGGCCAATGGCCAAAAACTCGTTGGCTCCGTCGCACAGATCAATGGAATCCGCACTGGGGACGGCCCACTAGAGAGCAAAGCCAGCGAGCAGTACTTCAAAACTGTGCATGGATCAAGCTAGTTGATTAATACGCTTGACTAGCAGTTGTTGTTGTTGTTGTTGTTGCCGGGATCTTTGGCCATCAAAATGCTATAAAATTATTAATTAAGCCAAAGTGCAAGCCAAAATGCCGGCACTTGCCAGATTTATGACTGGCCCAGCTACACAGCAGCAATAATGTTTGGAAAATCTGCTGCAAGACAATGGGCCACACCTAACCACCCCCTCCCTAGCAGCCCTAGCACCACCTACGCCACTGCCACTGCCACTGCCGCTGTTACTGCCTCTTTTGAGTGGCCTCGCGGCGTCTCACATGGGGCCAGAAGCATTATGGATTTTTAACGAGTTTTCAATTTATTTGCGCGCCAGGCGGGTTTAAATGTTTCGAGTGCTTTTCATACAGACACTTGACTATCAAGTGCTTTATTTTGCTCAGTGTTTTCTATTTTCGATTCGCTACTCGCTCTCTATGACGTGGCCAGTGGCTGTGGACTAGTCAGGCAGAAGTCTGCGCTAAATGCAGCAGATGCCAACATGAAACCGAAGGCATTACACTGTGCTACAAGCGCGAGGGATGACATGAGTTGTTTATAGATGTTTCATATTTGTGATTTATAGTTCCAGGAGGCTAAGCCTAACACATGCTAAAAGGCTTTATTTTTAACTATTTTTAAGTCAACTCTAATACAGCTAGAAGTTCGATTTGATATGATTTTGCAGGCATAATCAACAGTAAGTATTAATAGTATGAATTTGTTGACAAATCGAAAAAGTTTGCTAAACAAAATCATTTTCATTAGACACATTCTTATTATAGAGCTGATCGCACACAGTGCTGATATCACAGCTAAGACTTTTGATAGATATACCTGCATATAGACAAGCCATTCATTATCAGCAATAGAGTGTTCTATGCTGACACCCATCTAATCTTCAATCCAAGCACAGATCACACAGTCACAGTTTCCTGCCAAAACTGCCCCAAGTCTCCCTCCTTCACAAGCTGCCTCAACTTAAATGGCAGTTTCACAATACATTTAAGCTAGATATTTATCAACTCTAATTACCATGCACAGCGCCTACTTTAGAGTTAATCGAGCTCTATTGGGGAAAAGACTTGTGCCCTTTGGCCTGGCCACTCACACCAATTAAAAGCCGCAACATTAGCTGCCCGGCGCATATCTGGCGCACATCATCACAGCCGCAGCGAGCTGCATGCTCAGCCCACTTGGCTATTTCACACCTTATTTATTGGCCAAGAAGCAGGCAAGTCTTTGCCTAAATCGTATATATACAAAGGCAGCTTTCGTGCGCTTTCGGCATTTATGTCAAAAACATGCCGAAAAAGAATTAGCAAAAAAAATATATATTTATATATAAGCAGCGCCAAAAACGGCTTGTGCGATGCGCCGTTTGTGATAATTTCCAGTGGGCTGGCAACTCTGGCAATAGCAATGCAGCTTAAGCTGAAGCTGGAGCTGTAGCCGTAGCTGGCAGCAGCAGGCGGCAACCGGGCCGCACTCGCAAGCGTTAATGTGAATTATTAATAAGACAAAAGGCAGCGGCAACGGCGGCTCACTTTGATCCTCGACTGTTTTGGCCAAAACGATGCAACACAGGCCGCAGAGAGCCACAACGCCGACTACAGCTCCAGCTCAGCTCCAGCTCCAGCTCCGTCTTCGACCTAATCAAGATGGCGCACAATTGCGGCCGAAAAGCAAACTAATCAGGCGGTGAGATTTAAAAATTAACGTAGCCCCCAGCACAGCGGACCGTCTTGGATTTTGACTCTGTGGCTATTCACCATTCAGCATTCAGCACTGAGTATTGAGTATTGAGTTTTGAGTATCGAGTATTGGCATTGGGCATTGGGCATTCGCCTACCCAGTGAAAGTGGGTTGATAAGCAACAGCAACACATTAAAAATGCATAAATCAATGCGATAAACATGATTTGCCGCATGTTTTATTGACTATTGTTGCAACCAACAACAGCTTGTTGCATGCCGCACTCGGTCTGTGGCTTTTGCCTCTTGTTGTTGGTCTCTCAACTTGGTTTATTAGCGGACACGATTGTTGGCCCAAAGGGCAGCTAGCAAGTATATGATTTAGTTATGCTTTGTGCATTCGTTTGTTCTGCTCCTAATTGAGGAAGACGATATTTAAGACTTTAGATCGGAACAAAGCTCTTAGCTGTTGCTAACAGGAAGAAAGCAAGTCCAAATATTCTTGACCTTTGGCTGACTGTTTGAAAATATAATTATAATTATATATATATAATTATAATTATAATTATATTTTTTTATTTTTAACTATTAGTTATTTCTTAAGTAAAATTTTTATATGTAAGGAATACACTCTATTGCAATAATCTTTTTCTATTTTTAATAGTTTGGAGTATATATGAATTTTAGTATTCTTCATATTCGATTATATATTATATATTATCAGATTATATACACTAAAGGTAAATAAAATAAGAAATAAATAAAGTAAAATTATTTAATATATTACTTTTTTGAAAACCTTAAGACAATTTTATTTTTAGTAAAAAAACATTGATATTTAGACCATAGTTGCGCTACCTAGTATCTAAATCATTTTTTTGAACAGAGTATAGAGTATGTAGATTGTATATACTATAAAATAAATTAAATTAAATAAATAAAGAAATTAAATTACATTAAATAAAACTTAGGGCTTGTAGCAAAGTCTTATAAAAAGGCGCCTCATGATTAAGCAGTCTCTAAATTTATTTTGAACTTAGAACGTTTATATAGAAATCAATATATATATATATATATATATATATATATATAAGCGTAAATTCTTTCATTATGTATATATATTTCGCTTTTTATTTTTAGGCAAAATATATTCAGAGATACAAATCTTGATGTTATATTATTATTATTTATTATATTATTTATATTTTTTCATTTCACTTGCTGTCTTCATAGTCACATAAAACATAGAAAGCATTCATCATAATCCTTATTTCCAGCATTTCCATAGCACACACAACATATATCAAAAGCCTATAAAGTTTTAACTCTACTCAAAAACGTAAATTTCATTTAGCTCATTCAGTATAGAAAAACGTCAGTTGAGTATTTTAATGCCGAAAGTCTGTCACATTTGCACGCCGTTTCGTTGTATTTGCATAGTTTCATAATTGAAGCCGAGCTGCCGCAGGATTAGACATGTCATTTGCCTCATTTGCATAGGTAAACAGGGGCAGGCGAACGTCTCCCGCTCTCGCTCTCTGGCGGTCGTCGCATGTGTCAAAAAGTAAACAACTCGCATAATTTGCATAAGCAAATTAAAATGGCTCAAATGTTAAGCAAACAATTTCCCGATGTGGCATTAACTGGCATTAGCTAAAGGACTCGCAGCAAAACCGAACTGTAGCATACTTTCAAGCGCCACAAAGGAGTGAAACGTGCGAGCGAGGCGCAGTTTTTATGACTGCTTTCGGATACCGACTAATTGCCAGCAGACGCAGAAGGTAATCAAAGCGATGCTGGACGGACTACAGCGTTTACTACTATAAAAGGGAGCCAACGTGAGGTTTGATTAACAAAAGGGTTTTGGCCCGAATGCATTTTGTATGAGATTTGCTCGTAAATTAATAGGCGAGAGCGAGGGCGAGGGCGAGTGGAAGAACTCATTCATTGTGGTCATGTAGCATCTTAGTCGCCATATCCCTTAAATGATGTATAAAAAAAACGAGAGGAGCAAAAAATAAACAAGCAAAAAAAAATGAAAGAAAGGCGAAGCAAAAGGCCATAAATGGATCAACTCGACCGCGTGCGCACCTGAGGCCACGCAGGATAAACAGCGAACAGAGCCAGGACGATAGTCCACTTGGCAATAATAGCCAGGACACTGAGTTTTTATGGCCCAAACATGCGATGGCACAAACACACGCTTTGTGGGGTGTAGAGATGTGTGCGTGGGGTACAAGTTTCAGGGTGGGTTTTCGGTTCGGTTTCAGCTGCAACAAATCAGTGCAAGGATTTTTTTACGATTAACTGCGTAATTGAGTCGTTTCGCAGAAGCCGAAGAAGAAGCAGAAGCAGCAACAGCAGCAGAAGCTGGGCACAAGGGCACAGAAATTTAATTAAACTGTAATAAAGCAAATCCTGCCAGGCCACCACTCCGCCGTACCCACTTTGGCCTGCCGCACGTAATGAGAGCTAAATCAAGCTTAAGCCACTCCGCAACTAACCCACAACAAGAACAAATTGACATGAAACTTGCCTTTGATGAAGCTGGATGGGGCGGGTTGTTGGTGGCTGTTAAAGGTAATGCAAGTGGGCCACGCCCACGATATGGCAAATTGAGGCAGATTTATCATCGCAGCAGCAACAGCAGCAGCAGCGGCAGAGTGGGTGCCATAAAAAAGTTTATGCCGCAACAAGGTGAACCACAGTGGGTCCCAGGCAATTGCGGCTACGCTTAGCCTCCAAAGAAACTCGAGTTCCTTCGCCCACCTCACATTGACAGGGTGGTTCGTCCGGCAACCGCAAAATGGCTGCTAAACTGACAAGCGAACTTTATTATTTGTATTTTTGCTTCTTTTTTTTTTGGTTTGCGACTTCCCCCACTTTCACCTGGCTCAAAGTTTTGCCTACTTCAACTCCCGCTGCTGCGGGGTTTTGGACAGGCAGAGCTTATGGCGCTTCGATGTGTTGTTGTCTTGGGCCGCGTGGATGATGTGGCATGTTGCAGATGGAATTTGCCACTTGCGACTTCAGCGGCAGTCGCAGCTGTTCCGTCTAAATTGCCCTCAACTAAAGCTTTGCGGTGGTGCAGCTGAAGCAGATTCCGTTCAATTTGCTGCGAAAAAAATATGGCCAAAATGTGTTTATGCGCAAAGATGTGAAGCGAGGTGGCAGAAAAGGTATGGCGTGAGAGGGAGGGAGCGGTAGGGGATATGCTGACTTGGAGATACCCTGAGCACAGGCGCCGAGCTTCATTGCTACAACAGATGGAATTGGTTGGAGATATCGAGAATAGAAGAATTTACACATCTCATTCTCATTCTCATTTTTTTCTCAATCTCATTCTCATTCTCATTCTCATTCTCATTCTCATTCTCATTCTCATTCTCATTCTCATTCTCATTCTCATTCTCATTCTCATTCTCATTCTCATTCTCATTCTCATTCTCATTCTCATTCTCATTCTCATTCTCATTCTCATTCTCATTCTCATTCTCATTCTCATTCTCATTCTCATTCTCATTCTCATTCTCATTCTCATTCTCATTCTCATTCTCATTCTCATTCTCATTCTCATTCTCATTCTCATTCTCATTCTCATTCTCATTCTCATTCTCATTCTCATTCTCATTCTCATTCTCAGTCTCAGTCTCAGTCTCATTCTCATTCTCATTTTTTTCTCAATCTCATTCTCATTCTCATTCTCATTCTCATTCTCATTCTCATTTTTTTCTCAATCTAATTTTCATTTTTTTCTCAATCTCATTCTCATTCTCATTCTCATTCTCATTCTCATTCTCAGTCTCATTCTCATTCTCATTCTCATTCTCATTTTTTGCTCAATCTCATTCTCATTCTCATTTTTTCTCAATCTCATTCTCATTCTCATTCTCATTCTCATTCTCATTCTCATTCTCATTTTCATTCTCATTCTCATTTTTTTCTCAATCTAATTTTCATTTTTTTCTCAATCTCATTCTCATTCTCATTCTCATTCTCATTTTTTTCTCAATCTCATTCTCATTCTCATTTTTTTCTCAATCTCATTCTCATTCTCATTTTTTTCTCATTCTCATTCTCATTCTCATTCTCATTCTCATTCTCATTCTCATTCTCATTCTCATTCTCATTCTCATTCTCATTCTCATTCTCAATGTCATTTTCATTCTCATTTTCCGTCTTCTTCTCCTTCGCCTTCTCCTTTTCAGTCTAATTCTATTTTCCATCTCGCTCTCATTCTTAATTGCGTTGCATAATGCAAGTTTACTCTCTCCGTAGATCTTTTGCTATTATTCGAAACAATAAATTCGCAGTTTTGCGTTGGCTATAAAATTGTAATTTTAATAGCGTATTCACCCATGTATATATAGAAGTCCATTCATTGCCTGCCATAAAAATGCGCTTAGAGAAAGCATTAATAATACGCCTTGCATTCGCCTTACTTTTAATTGCATTTCAAGCTGCCAATTTTCGCATCAGCTTCAATTTACTAAAAAAAAGAGACGAAAAAAAAAACAACTCAGCCAACTGTAATTTCAGCACTTTGGCTCTTTATTACGCGTCGGCAATTATTCATGAATAGCGAGTGTTGCATTCGTGTGAATTCAGTTTACCATTGCGAATACAAAAGTGCATTTTTCAACACTCGAATGGCGTCAATTGTGAAAGAATCGAAAAACAAAGAGAGAGAAAAGTCGGACCAAGAAATTTCCACTGTCACATATGGCTCATTCGAGCTGTGTGTGTGTGTGGTGCCATTTGTGAAAACCTGTTAATTATTAACAATTTTTTACCGGCCTCTGCGTGTACGTAATTAGCTGCATTTCCATTGAAAAGCTGCTGCAATTAAAATATAAAAAAGCAAAAACAAAAAAAGGAGACCAAAACACGCATCGAAAACGGCAAATATATCAAAGTGTTCACTGTGCAAATTGTTGCCAACTTAGCGTACAAAATTATGACACACAAATGAACAGGCCAACAGAGAGAGAGGGAGAGAGAGAGAGAGATGGAACTACTTGAAGTCATATAAAGAACTAATGGAGCACGCTTGAGCGGCTCGGCTCAAGGCATTCGCTTTGAGGAAGTTGCCAGTGCGGCGCAATTTGCTAAATAAATGCATCTCAGTTGTGCCTGGCGTTGCCATATGTTGGTGTCAGTGGCAATGCCATGCAATTATAGCGGCAATTGTACTGAAAACTCAGCTAATTGCGGGCCACTTTTATTGTATTGCAGAGCCAAGCTGTAAATTGATGTGTTTGAGAATCGCATAGAAGTCGCTTTAATAACTTTATTACAAAATAGTTAGGTACACTCGAATTAGAGACTTGTGAATGCACTAATAATTAGAGTAATGATCTCTAATGAACATTTATTGATTAACGAGTTTGCCCCAAGAGCGCCTCTGTGTGAAGAAGTAGAATGGAAGAAAACTTGTAGATAGGTTAAAGGAGAATGAGAAGACACTTCGCAGAGATATCTTTAAAGTATCCTTAGTATATATTTCCATGTAGCTCTCAACATTATTTATTTTCGATTTAAACCATATTTACTTAACTACAAATACTCTATATAAAAATATTGATTAGGCGACAACCCACCTATCGCTCGCTCTAAAAAACGTATTATTTCTGCTCACATTTACACAGCCATAACGAATGCCATGAGAAAATAAATCTAAAGCCCACACACTTAAATGCTGGTCCAAAAGCGGCGACCATAACTAACACATAAATTATGGAAATACATATACAAACAGAAAAAAAATACTGAAATAGAGAAACGTTTAGTGCCACAAATTAATTGGAAGACATTAATTTAACAAACAACAAAAACTGAAATACTCGAAAAATGAAGGCAAATTAATAATCGAAAATTGTTTGAGTCGAAGGTTGCGACTCAAAGCTCGAAGCTGTTAAATGCGAGCTTAGAATTTTATAGCTGCACCAGCGTGACCACCAGCATGTACGCTGCACCACCACAACCACCAGCAGCTGCCGCTGCAGCAAATGCCAACCGCCGCCAGCTTCATTTACAACTTCATTTGGCGCCATCAACGGGCAGCGTTGCACCTCTCTCCGCACTTCTCACTCCAAGCTGCTGCTATAATTATGGCAAATTAAATGCAAAATGTGTTTAATCCAAACGTAGCCGCACCGCCAGACCCCTACGCCACATCTATAGCAGCTATATCTACGCTAAACTTAACTATTCATTGAAGTTGCAGTTGTTTTGACTGACTTTGATTACCCTGCAAAGTTATTGACTGGTGAGAGATAATAGCTATGCAGGTTATATTGACTTATGTGTATTTTGGTATATGTATAAATATTAAGATTAATATATACCTTAACATTTTTATATGAATCTGGATTATTTTTTGGTTTAGGAAATGCTTATATTATTTTTAAATAAAATCAGGTCTATTTTCGACTTGCAGAAATCAGACTTGCCAAATTAGTTTCATATACCACCCACTTTTTTGACTTTCTACTTATTAAACTTTCTAGAATCTTTGCTGCAATAGAGTATTGAACCGTCGACAATATGAACTTGATCAAGCAGCTTTAATGATAGCAGTTCAGCACGCTAATCAGCGTAATGTGCGATGTATATAACTATAGGCAAAAGTCAACGCATAAATAATTAGGTAAGAGTTGCCAAGCAAACTGAAGAGCGTAAAAGACAGTTGCTCCATTTGGATGAGAAGAGGCTGCATGAGGAGCTAAGGCCGCAGGCGCTACAACGAGCTGATCAGAGAGGAAGCCAAGCGAAGCGAGCTGAGCTGAGAGTTGTGACAGGACAGAACATAATGCCAGGTTAATTAAAGCAGATGCTGGATGGATGCACGGCAGCAGGACGGGAGGTAAGTAGAAAGAGAGACGGAGAGAGAGGAAGAGCGAGAGTGAGAGAGATTTATAATTTATGGGCAACTTTACAAATCAAGCGAGAACATAAACATTTTTTTGGGTAAACGAGAGCAAGACACATGGCAATTCGAGAGCGAGTTAGAGGGAAGATCACAGCAGCCCTCTCACTCTCTCTCTCATTCTCCCTCTGCCTCGCTCCAGCTCTTGCTGTGTGTGTTGGCATTTCGTGTGGTTGGGCAACAATTGTTGCAATGCTCGTTGCCTTTTGTGTGATTCGATTTTATTACATTTGCTCATTAGTGCAAATAGAAGGATCTGGCATTGCGGGTCTATTTGTATTCCCTTTTGGCATTTCACGTGAAACTTGTTTGCGGCTTTTGTGTGCGTATTGACACAGCTTGCCAAATGTGTCAAATGCCTTGCTTGCCATAAAATTGCCCAAAAATGTCTGTGGCCAGCAACAGAAAAGAGAGTACATCGAAAAGGTGTTAAACTGGCAAAAAGTCAGTCCGTTTGCCGTGCTCGCTGAAAAGCTGAAAATCATTTGACCAGCCCTCCCATTGTGGTCCTTGACAACAATGGGCAATGGCACTTCAGCAAACAAAACTCTGCCCCCCGCCCCGTTCAGAAGGTTTCTCATTTATCATACAACCATGTGAAAAGAGACAATTGATGGCTCTTGGCACGATCTAGGCGCATTGGTAGAGGAGGAGATGGGAGTGTGTGTGTGTGCGCGCGCTGCCTACAGATTACTTAATGATCAGGGCGTTTGCAGCAGCTTGAACAAGAGGTATAGAAGTGGGAGCTAGTACATTGGCAGAAGTCAAAATATGTATAGCTAGAAGGTCTAAAGTTTGAGCTGATTGTAGGAGAACTAACTTTTATAAAAATAACGCTTACAGATTTATGGACAGCTTGAACTAGATTTGAAAGACACAGATTTCAAAGAAACTTTTTAGCACGGGATCTACATACTCCCTAGAACATCATATCAGGTTATTATATATATAATATCTCACTTCATTTTATCAATAAACCTCGAATTCCTACTTTCAGGGCTATGAAAAGAGAAGTAAAAAATCAATATCAAATATTTTCCCTTTATATTTAGACTGGAATTACATAAAATATTACTAAAAGGAAACTTAGATAACATATAAAAAAGAAGATAATTATGTATACGAAATATATGATAATATCCCACTATTAAAATATATAAACTTATAACTAATTATGATATAAAGGTTATATCAAATTTTTTATAAGAATTTTTCGCATATATTTACTAGTTGCCAGTTGCTAAGCTCAGATCAGTTCATGGTCTTCAAATGCAGCTCTATATAATTGTAGGAATACATATATATATATATATATATATATAAATATGCCCAGTCTAGATCAACAGCACCACAGAACTCTAACTACTTGTTAATGAATGCTATTAGGGATCGCTGAAAGAGATTGATGAGAACTAATTTAAAATGCAGTAAGATTTATGGCATCAACTACTAAGAGGCAGCTACGTAGCTAAAGCACATTTCCTGCATTCAACAAAATTTGGGACCCAAGCGAATGAAACTCAAGTCAAACCCAAATTTGAGTCCTAAGCCCATATTAAACAGTAGCTCAGACACATATATGCGTCCATGTGTGGGCTGCCTCTTTTGTATTAAGTAAATGAGAAACGCTTTGAATTCAGTTACAGCTTCGGCTATGCCGCCGATCCCTCTGCTGCTGCTGTTGCTGCTACGATCTTTATCGCATTGTCCTGGCCAGGCCCAGTTGGCGTTTGTTTTGACCGAACAAATGAGGCTAATATGTCAAAAAGAAAAGAAGAGAAGAGGGGCCTTCATTCATGGCTCTCATTCGGTGGCCATCTCGCATGAAATTTTCATTTGACAGGCATGAACATGCGTGGGCCTTAACACTGGAAATTAATAAGCCAAGTTAGTATACATTTTCTTTTATTTGGGTGCAACATCCTGAACTGCGCCTGTCAACTTAGCCCGCGAGCTGTTGGCCAACAGCAGGCAGGAATACCGTTTGCTGGACAGAGATTAAGCGAGAATTATATATCGAAAAGGTATTGTGCTACAGATATATTTCATGCGTGAAAAGTGGTAGAAGAGGCAGTGGAGAAGCAACTGTTGTGCGGCGATCAATCGAGTGGGAGGCCATATATATTCTGATATATGCATTCACAAATTGTGAGACGTCAATCAACGCAGCATCAGCTTCCAGCTTCCAGCTGCCAGCTGCCAACTGCCAACTGCCAACTGGCTGGCAAAGCGTTAACAAAAAGGCAACGTGCAAAAAGCAAGCCAAAATATGAAATGATTAAAAAAAGATTATAAGCCTGCCAGACAGCTGGACAGACAGACCAGACAGACAGGCATATGCATATATGTGCATATGTCTTGGCATCTTTTATATGGCAATGTCAGCGTCGTCGTTCACTCAACTCAAACTTGGACTTGCGACTCATTAAGCAGCCATGACGAATGCAAATGAAACTGATATATGAATATGCCAAGTCTCTCAAAGAGAGAGAGACCAGAGACCTCACTGCCACCAGACAGCAGTTGGCATGTCGTGTGGCTTTATATGGCAGCCTGTTGGCTTAACCGGAGCCAAAGCTAAAGCCCAAGCTGATGCCAGACAGAGTCACTCTGGCCAATTCATTTGGGTGGTCTGTTGCTGATTTTAAGGTGACTTGGCGTGAATTTGTTAACTTTTGCTGCGAGCTCTTCTGGCGCTTCTGATGAACGCAGGCAAGCCAAGCAGCAACAGCAGCGGCAGCCAATCAGTTCGAGTGCCATAAACAAGCAGAAGCTAAATGTTAAAGGCGAGTCAAGACAACTTTTAGTTAAGTTTATGCGTGCGCAGCTCAGGCTATCGTATGGATAATTAAGCCCACGCCTAAACAGTTTTGAGCTTAGAAATGATGAAAAAATATTTAGTTATAGTTTGAGTATAATAAAGAAGCTTCAACTCAGCAGTGGTTGATAGCGAAGAGCTATCAAGTAGCATATAGAATATATGGAGTAGAGATAATATAGAGAGTATATGTGGTATATATAGCATATAAGAAAGATATTCAAACTTACTTAGCTTCGTCAAATCGTGAATCTTAAGTAACTCACTTTGCCTTTTGTGGCTCACTTTATTTTGTTTATCCATATGTATTTTTCAATTATTATGATCTGAAAGCAATATATATTTATTATTAATTTTATTTTGGGAATAAATCATAAAAAATTATATTGTTTGCTCAAATTTAATATATTGAGAAAATA
This sequence comes from Drosophila hydei, assembly GCF_003285905.1. Taxonomy (NCBI): domain Eukaryota; kingdom Metazoa; phylum Arthropoda; class Insecta; order Diptera; family Drosophilidae; genus Drosophila; species Drosophila hydei. Next base: position 2,587,715 of record NW_022045827.1, read on the forward strand.
AAAAAATTAAATATAACTAAATATATTATTTAAAAATATAATAGAAAATAAAAGAAACAAAAAAAAAATTTTTAATAAAAATAAAATTTAAATATATATCTATCTTCTAAAAAATAAAGCAATAAAAAATGCATATTATATTTAATTTTAAAATAACCTAAAAAAAAAAAACAAAATACGTTTCTTAAATATATATTTTCGACAAAAAAAAAAAAACAATTTTATAAAAATAAAAAAATGTATTTTCTGAAAAAAAAATTAAAAAAATAAAATAAACAAATTTATTTAATAAAAATAAAACAAAAGACAATTGGTAATATTATAATATGATATTCTCAGTTGATTGCCATTTTGCAAATTTATCCGTAATCACTATTATATCATTCTCAAGCAATTCACTTCTTGAATAAACTCAGCACAACATCAGGAAATTTCGAATCACAAGCCACGCATAAACCTTAGGTAAACTCGATTGTCAAGTGAACTTGTGGCATTTACCAACGGCAATTAGCTAGCTGGCAGCTTAAATGCCGAATGCAAATGGCCTTAGAGCTAAACCTACTCCTGCAGTCCCTCAAGAACAAAGGGAAAAGAGATTCCTCAGGGAACCGGCCACAAATGCGCTTAGGCAGCTACATAATGGACGATTCAACGGCGTGTGCCGAAATTTAATCAAATCAGGTAAATTTCACATAAAGCAAAACACACGCAAAAAAACAAATATACAGAGAAGATAAACAAGGAGAAAAAAACTAATTTTGAAATGGATTTCGTACGCAGTTTTGAGCACAAATTGCGAGCCTCAAACTTGGACTTGGACTTGGTTTATGCTGCTCTAACTCCCATTCTCTCCCACTCTCTGTCTCTTTCTCTCTCTCTCTCTGCCGCTTTTTCTATCTTATTTGTTGTCTCTTTTGCAAATTATGCGAAACCATTTGGAAATTGAACGCATGACAGGATGTCCCAGAAAATATGCTACTGCCACGCCTGCCATCCACCAGCTATTTATCCATTATGACATTGGTCAGCACAAAACTTGCAAGTCATGGAAATGTCCTGCAGACTCACCGCCCACTCGCCCTGCCCCCTCCCGCCTGCATTTCGTTTCTCTAATAATAAAGCAAGCAAGACATTTGCCAGCATGAAAAACTAATAAAACAAAAGTTTCCTCTGGCTTTTTGCTGCATGCCTTCGCCTTTTTTTACCTTTTTATGTTAAGTGTGTGTGGGGGAGGGAGAGGGGGCTCTTGGGTTGTCCATAACACATGTGTCCTTATGTCAGGACCAATAAGCAGCCGCACGACTGTTCGAAACTTGCGCAAAAAAGAAGCAGTAGCTCCTCTGTTGTTTGTTGCTTGGGTTCGTGATTTGCTAAACTTATGAAATTACTTTACGTGTATCTCAGATTCACGTTCGTTCTGCAGCCCCAACTGACGTCCTTCCCCTGCTTCTGCCGTCATATTATGCTGTTTTTTTTTTCTGTGTGCCAACCTGCTGTGTTGTCCTGTGCCCGGCCATTTGGTCAATTCCTGCGGCTGTCATTGTGCTATTCCGACGCCTTATCTCTTCAGGATTTACATACCATGTGTATTTTCAGTATGGGTTGGCAAAACTTTTACGCAACTTCATATGTTGGATTAGATGTCCTTTTCCAGCCATGGACAACAACAGCAACAACAACTGCCATAAATAGCAAATCACATTAAGTTTCGGTAAACTCCGTTTGCTGTCCGTTCCTTTGCATATCCACATCCATATCCATATGCTGCGGCTTTGCCAGATAAGCATTTACCAAACTTTTCAGTTTACGACCAAAACGTTTCTTTCTACACAAGACGAACCAAAAAAACTTTCAGTTTCTTTGCATATTATTTATTTTTTTTTATACAAATGCAATCTATTAACTTATGGAGCAAACCATATTTTTATTTCTTTGCTCAACTGATTCAGATTCACATTTGTCTTTTCTATATGAATTGAAAAAGGTTAAGCTATGAATTCTTTTAAAACCTTGTCTTGCTTTCAACTGTGATGTTTCACTTTAACGCTTTTTTATACAATTTTATATATATATATATAATTTGTTTCCTATGTGTGTTTGAAATTTGTTAAATAAAACTGTTGAGTATATTAAGCTAAGAATATATCCTATAAAAATCTATATAGCAGGTTTTCTAAAATTGATTTAGAAACTTTTGTGCATATCCAATAACTTCCATTTATATCTTAAATTTTTCCCACTTCTTTACAAATTCAATTCTTAAAGATTTCTGAAACATTTAGAGAATTGCTAGCAAAAGTCCTCCACAATTGTTATCAACACTTGCTAAAAAAACATTGTCCATTTCCAATACTATTCTCTTTTTATGCCTTTAGCAACACTGACACGCTTCTTTATGCTTCGCACACTGCAATTTACGAATTGACAATCTAATATTTTGCTACGCAAAACAACTTGCGATTGGGCTTAATAAAAGTGCAGCGAGGCGTTAAGAAAAAGCAGTTAGCAGTCAAATGGCCGATGCCAATGGACGTTGATTGAGAACAGGCTGGCTGCAAAGCAAAAAAAAAAGAAGAGATAAAGGATAAAGGGATGACAAAAGTGGAAAGGGGGACAGCGAGAGAGAGGCACAGATATAGATAGACCGAGGCCGAACGCTAAATTTAAACAAATATTTTGCCAGCGTGTAATATTGACTACAAATGCAAGTGCAAATGTTGCCACGGTTTGAAAGGATATCAGGATGAAGCCAAGGCGAGGCTAAAAACCAAAGCAATTTAAGCCAGAAAAGGGTGTCACATGTGCCAAATGACTTTTGCGTGTGGAAATGACAATGATTTCTGTGTGCTATGGAGACAATAACGAAATGCAAACAAACAAAGGACGAGACATGTCACAGAAAGAGGGAGAGTCAGAGAGGGAGCAGAGAGGGCGCCGCCGGAGACATGTGGCAACTTCATCGAAAGCCATGACATTTGCATTTGCCTGCCATATTTGTAAATGAAATTGCCAAGCTCCCAGCAACTGCCCGAACTTCAAATTAGTTTCCGCCAAAATAGTTTAAGCCCCATCCTCGGTCCTTAAGCGAAGCCATGATTAAGCTGTAGGTGGGCATACCCCATAAGCCAACAGCGCACAGCATGTGCTGCCACTGCTGTTTGCCCATAAAACTGTCTCCAAAATGACTTTACAACTTAATGTGGCAGCAACTGGGGAGCCGTTGCAGCGCCATTTGGCAGAGGGCATCAATCACATTGCAACAGCCACAAATATAAACACGTCAAAAAGCAAAGCCGACACCGTGCAACATGCAACCTGCCACGCCCACAGACAGCGTAGGGCGTGAGCATGGGCGGCAGCTGCTTCAGTGTGGCCAGACGTGTCATTAGACAACCGAGTGCGGGGCATTAGTTCTGACCGCAAAGTGAAAAGTTTTGGCATTGGCAGCTGTCTAAACGTCTCGCGCACTTTTCGCGACAGCTTCGCGGCTTCAATTTGGCCAAGCTAGTCACAAAAGCAGTGGCAGCAGAAGAAGAAGTAGCAAAGCCATCAATTGCCTGCTCAATACAGCTAATGTCGCTTTGGAGTGCCGCGACAGCCATGTGGCACTTGGCTGCGGCAATAACTGCGCTAATTCGATTATTCTCCAATGAGTCACTTTTTGAAGTTGACTTGATTGGACGGGGAGCTTGAATGAGACTGAGAGAAGCCAGGTAAAAAGCTTATTTAATTTATATTAGAATACGAATTTAAACTAGAGTTTATTAAAATTAAATTATTCATTCTTCATTCATTGAAAATAAAAATTTCTTTCACTCCTGTTAAATAAAACTATTACGTATTATCTATCAATCAAACTGTTAAGCTAGCAAACCATTTTTTGTGGCTATGGGTTATGGCTCAATTAATAGGTTAAGGGCATAGAAACAATATTAAAATTTTAAATATTCAATTTAAATTAAATAAAAATTTAAATTTAAATATTATTTTATTCTAAATAAAATAGTTCTGTCAATTTATTTTAATAGAATTTAAATATAATATAATTTAAAAAAGTTTGATTTTATTGAAATTATTTAAATTTATTTGAATATAAACTTTTATATAAATGTAAATATAATTTGTATTGTTTAATTTAAATTTATTTATTTATTTGAACAAAAAATTTTTTTAAATTTTTTATTTTTCTTATGAATTTTATTTATATTTTTTATTTATTTATTTAATTTTATTTTTGTATATATATTGATAGAAACCCTGTCGAATATTTCAAATCGAATATAAGCTTATCTAAACTAGGCTTCAGTCCGACCTTACTATTTTGCAAAATATTTTAATTTATAAATATGGTTATTTGTTTTATAAAAATATACCCTAAATAAAAAATATAAATTATCTATTAAATTTATTTAATCTGCTCAACTTGTTGCCCAACTTTCAACCCATTTGACATCAATTACTTTGCCTATCTCAAAGTTAATTGTTCAGCAGCTGAAAAGCATCTCTGTCATCTCTACACATGCTAAGCCAGTTTCTCAATTAATTAGTAACTGACTAGAATTCAGCTAATAGCAGACAAAAGTACATATTTTAATTATTGTACAGAATCGGGTATTATAAACCTCGTTTTAATTCCCTTTTCATATCGCACATTTACACTGCGTCCCTTGGCATTGCATGACAACTGCCGATAATGACAGATATATAATTATATATATATATATAAAAGAGGCACAAAATAAACTAAATCAAAATGATCGAAATGCAAACACTTTGCGTTCTAATTATATAGAATGCAATAGCAACAACAACTAGAAATCGTCTAAAGGCTATAAAATTGGCGACATTTTCACTTGGTGGGCGTAAATTTTTGGAATTTTCAATGGTTGCCATTGCGATGCACGTAATGCCGCTCAAATTTATATAATTGCCACGACAACAGCTCAGATCGCAAATATACACACACAGCTATATATATACGTGTAGATATATATATAAATCTACCCTCTAGATATATGGTGTGCGTCTGGCCTATGGCAATAGCTCGCGTGAATTTGCCAAAGTTTAGAACTTCGTTTTTTGTGTTTTTTTTTTGCCACAGTTGATGAAAATGTCGCGACACGAACTTGGCTGCAGCTAATTGCAGGTGCTGCACCTGCTCGTAGTGGGCGTGCCCAACCGCCCTCCAATTGAGCTATTTGACTGGCTGCAAAAGCGCAGGTTTGCCCATTTGTATATACCCTGTAAATGTGGTTAGTGCGAGGAGGTGTTTTTGTGTTGCTTTATATGGAAGATGAAGAGCTTCAGAGAATTGTAAAGTATGTTATTTGAGTGAAATATGATAGATGAAGCTGTGTCATATGACTATTGTATATATAATGGTGTATTTTTATGATATAATTAAAGAGCCGCAGAATTGGGAAGCTTTTGTATATATAAGCTAAAAATGTAGCAATTGCATAAATATTAACAAGGCTCAGCAGCCAGTAAAACGTTTATGAATTGCTGGAAAACTGGAAAGAAATCTCTAATATGTATTTTCTACTCAATGTTTATAGTTAAACGATAAGTAGAGCAGCCAGTAAAACGTTTAAGTCGCAGAGCGAATGTATAATAAATTGAAAGCAAAGCATTTGCTTTTGTTTAACTAGTTGTTTAGCTTTTTATAGTTAAAAAAGGCAAATGTAAATAAACGAGCAAAGTTGACAAGCCAGTAAAACGTTTAAGAATATGGAAGAAAGTAGAGGAAAATAAATCAAATAAATGCTATTGAGCTTAAGCTAAGAAAATCTTGCCTAAGATATAAGTCCGTGGCATTAATATGAATGGATATGTCTATAAAGATAAAGATAAGATAATCTATATCTATAATATTTCAATTATAGTCTATATACTCTCTAATCTCTCATTAATAAAACATATAATCAACATATCAACCAGCTAATTTGCTGCTCAGAGTTTCTAACTCAGCAATTCGATCAGCTGCACCTAAAGCTGCATTGTGTACAGGGTATACTTATAGTTAATAATCATTGTAAGTTCACTGATATTCGAGTTGATTGCATATTTTGTCGCATGTGTGCGCTGGGCCCTAGAGTGCAGTTGCTGGCACCACCCAGGCCATGTAATTTGCCATTGACAGGTTTTGGGTGCCATTCGACGACGACGTCGATGATGATGGCGTCCATGTGTGGCGCATTCTATGGATATATCCGGATCGCGTGCTGCATGTCAACGCGTGTGTTCAGCGTCCACTGCCATGCAATTGTCGAGGTCGGCCATGCAGGTGCGAGCGAGTGTGTGTGGCCGTAAGATGGCGTTTGCTCAACATTGAGGAGCGTGCAGTGCGGCCATCAAACGTTGGCGGCAGCAACGCCAGGTGATTAATTGCAATGCATGGCAAGTGCATGGCAAATGCCAGACATTGATTGGTTCCTGGTAAAAGGCAGCGGCACCCGGACACGACTTGGAGCTAGAGAGTTGCCTTCCAGGAAGCGCCTATGCTAGATGCCAGACAAATCAGCGTCGCAGCAGCAGCAGCCCCTTTTCGTACTGCCTTGATCATATTATTTATTTTATTTAGATAATCATCGAAACACGTCGCCTTTTACACCTTTGGCCGAACAGTGTGAACAGCGCTCGCTGCTGCCAGTTTGTCTATTGTTTCCGAGCCTTTTCCTTACCTTTTCTCTAACTATTTTTGTTGTGTCGTTGTGTCAACTTGTTGTCCTTTCTCAAAAGGCTCTGATATAAATCGCATTAATCACACGAGCAGCTAGAGTAACAATAGACTGTAGCCGCAAGGTGTGAGCCGCTTGGCATTTGACAGCAGCAATGACAACAGATTTTATTTTATTGTCCACATTTGATTGCAACCTGTTTGCCAGTTTCTTCACTTCAATGGAACGCCTCTCTCTGTCACTGCCTACCTCCCTCCCTCCCTCCCTCCCTCCATCACTTTCCTACTCTCTCTCGACATTGTGTCTGGTCCTCTATTGTTTTGCAACTTTCCCAGCATTGACTCTGACACAAAACTGCTGAGTTGACCGCTCAATCAGAGTGGGTGGTGAGAGTTTTTCACTCTTAAAGACAGAACTGATGATTAGAGAAACAGTTTAGCTGCCTTGATTGGAGATAAAGTCCAGTTATGTTGATGTCAATTTAGTTTTTTGCATTTTCAATGTAAAAAATTACTTTTAATATTTTTTTTTTTTACTTTTTATAGAATAATATTATCATATCATATTATATCATAATATACTTATAATCCTTTTTTTATTTTTATTATTTATATTATATTATATTTAGTTTATTTTTTATGTTCATTAATATTTATTTTTTATATTTTATTTTATTAATATATTTTATATTAATTAATTATTTATTATTAAATTTAATATTTTGTATCCAAATTAATTTTGTATATTTATATTAAAACTTTTTTATTTTAATTAATTTTGTTAGTATTTGAATTAATTCTTTTTTTTTTTGTATTTTAATTTATTTCTTTTCATTGTTTTATTAAATTTTTATTATTTTTTTTTTTTATTTTATTCTTTCTTCAATAAAGCAGCTACTCCTAGCGATCTTGGAAGATGGCATAGCTTTCACATATGAATCCAAGTTCATATTTCTCAACTCCACAGCTGATGCTGATTCTAAATCCGTTTCCTGCTGCCGTCGCCGTTGCAGTTCGCTTTGATCTGGCTGTTTAGCCGCTTTGTTTAGCTTGTTAATTGCCGCAATTGCCGCTAGTTGGCGCTCATAAATTTGGACAGCAAAACGGTTGTGCCACAGGATGTGGCATCGTTAATCTCCGCCGCTGCATTTCATGTGGCAATTACCACGGAGTCGTTGCTGCCGCTCCTCCTCCTCCTCTGCTCTCTCCTGGCAGGAAACTGTCAGCCGCGAGCCACCCCAGCGTTGTAGCCTTCTAACCAAATACATATCTGCAGCATCTGCGAATGCATCTCCATCTTCGAACACATCGGCCATTTGCATCTCTATCTCTATCTGCAACACCTGTGGGCGTGCATCATCAGCAATTTTAGCATATTATCAACGCATCTGTGAGCCGACAAAGTGTTTTCAACGCTTTCGGTAGTACGAATGATGCTGCTGCTTCTTCTTGTTCTGCTTCGTCTTCTACTACTTCTGCGGCTTCTTCTGCTGCTCGTTTTGCCACACTACTAACTGCAGCTGAGAAGGAGGCATAGGCGTTTCCCCCAGCTGGAAGCTGCAAGTGTAGCCGCAGCCGTAGCCGTAACGAAAGTTCGATATGTACACTGAGCGAAATGAAAGCTTAAATAAAAAATTTGCCTCATTGTAAATTTTTTCCAATTTTCTGTGAAAATGTTTAAAAAAATAATTTTTAGTTTTTTTTTTTGGTAAAAATTATTTATATATCAAGTACATTATTTTCTAGCCTCAGAATTGCAAATTTAATTTTGAAAGCTTTTTAAAAATTTCGTAAGCAAAAAAAACAAAAATGAATTTATTTTTATTTTTAGATTTCGACTTGGCAATTGAAAATGTTTGGAATTTTTGAATGAGTGAAAAGTTGAGTAGCTCAAAGCGAAAATAGTGAGTTTTGCATACTGAGTTATCCTTCGTTCTTATCAATGATTTTTGACAAAAACTGAATTAAAAATGCATTTTTTATCTAAATTAAGATAGAGATTTGCAACTCTATAAATAGCTTATTAGATGGCAAAAATTTGAAAAATAATAGAGTTATATATAAATAAATTTAAATGTCTCTTAAGTAAGATGCCAATCAGATAAAACTATATAGAACTCAAATTAAAAATAGTTGATGTCACTAAGAAGTGGCGAAGCTATTTTAATTCTTAATTCTTCAAATAAATTTCAATCTATATAACTTGTAAAAGAATTTCCATACATTACTCACTGCTGCTTTTCGCTCAGTGTAAGCGTTGCGCTGGCGATATTTCGCTACGATTAATTTTCGCATTAAGCTCGGCCACAGCTCCGCCTTCTGCTGCACTTTTGCGTCTTCGTCTGGCATCGCCTTTGATTTAGTTGTGGGCGCGGTAATGAAATCAAATTAGGCAAGTGTGTGCGGCATGCCACAAGGTGCAAGTGCCACAGTTCCAGTTCCAGTTCCAGTTCCAGTTCCAGTTCAAGTTTTTAGCAGCAGCTGCTAATTGATTTGCAATGGAATTTCCGAGGCAAAGCGCGCGCAAGGATAATTGGGCAGCTGCACAGCTAGGGCTGGGTTGAATCTGCCTTGTCCTTGACTAGACACACACGCACACCTGCAGCTAGTGTGTGTGTGAGTGTGTGTGACACGCGCTGCCAACTCAAGGCCAAGGCATAAAACTCAATTGTTTTTGCAATTATGAAAAGTTTTCTTTGTTTACCTTGATGCCACGCCCAAAAGGTAGATGGGCACATGTTGCAAATTCCTTTTTTGGCAGCAATAAAATTGATATATCTAGTGCAGCAATATGGCTGCCACATGCTGCGCCCAACGCACACACGAATCCTGGCGGCTTAGCTTTTCCATTTTCCTCGCGTTGTTGTTGTTGCTTTTGCTTATTGGCCATTTAGCGCACGTAAGCGAAAAAAATAGTGAATTCTCTGTGTTATATATAAAAACTAATGGCATAGAATGAAAAAACAACAGCAGCAGCAGCAGCCGCAGCAGCAGCAGCGGCAAATCGCATTTCATCTGCAGCCTTCGACTTTTGTTCGTAATCCTGTCAAAGCGTAAACAGAAAAACCGCAACAAAAAAAATTTGTAACTTTTGCACAAATATTTTGCTGGGAATTGGTTTTTGCAATTGAATTGCGTCGAGTGTCCAAAGCGGTGAAGGAAAATGGGAAAGTCTAAGCCGCAGTCGCTGCGCGGCTTGCGGCCCATTTGATTGCCACAGATTGCGGCACGCATTGCAAATGTAAACAAATATTTTGATTTAGCGCAAAAGAAAAACAAACAAAAATATTAAATAATATGTATAGAGGGAGAGGGAGAGAGAGCGAGGGAAATTGATATGGACTATTTAATATAGATGAAGCTGAATCACAGCTGGAAATTGTTATAGCTGAGAGGTAAGCCAAGTTTGAAGGTAGATCTGTAAAGAATATTTAAATATAATTTACTATATATACATATATACAAAAATACACATATGTATATATACAGTTATCAAATTGTGAAATGTTGGTTTTCTCAACTCTGTTCACAAAAATAGTAGTGCGACTCAGCCCTAATTTTTGGACAACATAATTTGGCAATAAGCACAATATTTTGAAAACTTTTTGAAATTAATATTAAGATTAATATATTCGCTATTAACTTAGTTGTTTTTTTTTTGTTTCCACACTTAGGACCATATGCACTTCAGGTCTTAGGAAAGAAAAGTTCTCAAAATTCAGTTCTTCATAAAAATAGTAATGTCTGCTAAAAAAATGAAAAAAAAACTTTTTGATAAAATAAATATATATTTAAAAATCAAAATATACTGTAAAATATACTATAAAACTAAAAAGCTTTAACTTTACCAAAAAAATAAATTGTATGCCAAATAAATTTTTTTCTCTTATAATGTTAAAAGCTTTGCTTGTATATACTATAAATTGAGGCAAATTAATTATAACGCGCCCATTTTCATTTAACTAAATGAAATTGTTATAAATAAACGAAGTTCAAACACACGATTGGACAATTTTTCAAACCACCCTCTGCCCTCTCATCTAACCAAGGAAGTAGCAGACAAATGCTTAACACAGCGAATGTGGAATAATTGTGGAAGGGGAACATCACTGCGGTTGGAGTAAAATGGAAATTGGGATGGGCTAGAAAATATGTTGGCCTATGCAAATGAGGAAACAAATCATTGAAAAATTGTCGCCGACTCGCGAGCAATCGCAAAGCAAATAAACAAAACAAAAAAAATGTTAAAAAACGGAAGGAGCATCGCAACCCCCTTCCACTGTCTCCGAGTCCTTTTGTGGCCATTAGTCGCAACCACGAAAACGAAGTAGACAAAAGGAGGTGGGTGAAACAAAATGAAATGGAATGGGTATAGCGGCAGCCGTGGAGACGCAGCTGACGAATTGTGAAAAAATATACACATAAGCACACGCACACATGCATACATATGGGTGTATGTGTGTATATGTGTATATTTGCTGCTGCGTTCACACGCCATTCGTCGCATTTTTGTTGTTTTTTCTTTTAAGCAAACATTTAAATTAAAAAAAGTACATTTACATATGCAGGGTGCGTGTGTGTTTACTGTGGGTAGCTGAGATATTCAATTATGATATTATTCAATTCGAAGGGCGCGACAGCTTTTCAGATAAACGAGGCGAGTCAAAACGTTTTTTAAATATAAATAAGCAAAACCAGCTCAAGAGCACATAAAAAATATAGAAATTAAAATAAGAAACACTAAAAGTTTATCCTAAATAACTGAAAATATGTATTTTATATATTTTTCTGTAATTTGGCTCAGTTTTCATTTTCACTCACTTCAAATTGCTTAAAAATCTCACATATAATAAACAGCTCATTTACTCTGTCTCAAAAACACTCACTAACATACACTCACACATAAACCCACTCAAAACGTTGGATATGAAACGTGGTGAGTTTCAAGTGAGACAGCGCGCAACGCATTGGCAATGAAACGCTGCACAAAAAATCACTCATGCACAACACAGAAAAAAATGTTTGTAAATAGCCGACGAAATGTACAAAACACACCCCCTCCCAACACACTCACACAAACGGTCGCAACAACAACAACTACTACTAAACAGACCAACTGTCAACAGCCCGAAAAAACAAAATGACGAATTTATGAACTTGTTTGCGCTCGCTAAAGCGAGACAACACGAAGCGCACAACCAAACGCTCACTCGAATGCGCTCAGCAGCGCTAGCAGCCATCTCGCTTGCACGCATGTGCGGCAGTTCGCGCTCAGCTGAGTGTATGGGAATTTAGCGTTCGTATTGGAAAACTCAAAAGTGAGCATGAGTTATGTGAGGCAACGCGTCGCAGTCGCTGTCGCTGCATTGGAATGCGCTGCACACACATATGTGCATATTGCTGGCTCTTTTGCACGCGCAGAGGTGATTGCCGCTGCGCTGCTGCTGTTGGTGCTGCTGCCGCGCTGCTTGTCTGTCTGTCTCTTGCGGTTAACCGCTTTACGTTGCGTGCGAAGCTTACGTGAGCGCTTTCCCACAAAACTTTTTGGCGCTTTTGCGCGAGCTGCGTAAAATTGCGGCGCCTCAGTGCTGTCAGGTATTTTGCGCTAGCCGCGCATAGCCGGACAACTAAACAACAGCAGCGACAACTCAAACCATAACAACAACAACAACAGCAACAACTAGTGCCTTAGACGCAGCCTCTCACACGTTAGTTCGTTAAGTTGTTTGTCGTAACGCGTCACGTAAGCACGTTACGTGGTGTTGAAAACTTTTCGCCGTAAGAGATCGTCAGCTGTGTGCAGTGGCAGCGACACGAGGGGGGCTACAGCAGCAGCGCAAGGGAAGGGGCCGACTTCGGCTTGTTGCGAATGCGTTTACATGGCAAAAAGCAAATCGCAGTTGCCACAAATTCATTCAATGGTCAGCTGTGCGACTGTAAAGCGGTTTTCACGGCAAAGCGCAAAAACACGAAAAGCCTAAAAACCAAACGAAAAACAAAAATACAAAAATACAAAAAATTATAAAATAAAAATATTACAAAAATAAGAAACGCGCGCGGAAAATTCTAATAAAAAAGAAAACTTTCCACACCCAAAATGCTTCATGTGAAATGTGTTAATTAAGAATTTTGTACAAAGAAATTATTTGATTGTAAAATCGATTGAAATATTTATTAATAATATTAAGCATATAATAATATTATGCTGCTTAGCAATCAGCCGGCAAATGCCAAGCCGCAGCCGACGTCACCGTCGCCAACAGCGCCGCAGAGTTTTAAAGTCAAGTTGCAGCAACAAATTGCTGCAACTGCTGCTGCAGCAGCAGCAGCTGCCGCCGCGGCAACAATTGCCAATGGCAACAGCAGCAACAACAACAACAACAGCAGCAGCCATCATCATCATCATCTGAATAATCATCAGCATCATCAGCATAATATTTCCTTTGCCACGGATTTCTCAATTGCCGCGATTATGGCGAGAGGCGGAAATCCCGCCCCTTCCAACAGCCGCGAGCCATCGGAAAGGAGTCTGAGTGAGTAGCTAAAGTAATTGAGACTAACATGAATATTGTGAATCTATATAATTCTCTATATATATCGAGTCTCTAACTACCCTCAAGTGCGTCTGCTCTTCAGGAGGTTGAAGTGCCTAAAGTAGAATGATTTGAGCAGAGCGCAGAGTTCTTTGGAATGGGAGTGTTTGGGTGAAGTATATAGAAATGGTTTTAGAACTAGATCTATATCTGTATCTATAGATAATTGCCTACCAAAAGAGAGTAGAGTATATAGATGTAACAGTTTCTTAAAGGAATTGACTTGTGTCTTAACTAGAGAAACTTTAGCTTTCTATGTCTATAAAGATAGATAGAAATAGATATATGTATTCTTATGAAATACTTCTTTAAAATAATTGAGACTGTCTTTACTAGAGATATCTATATACATTTTAATGTATAGCTTATCTTTCTACATATTTTTCTGTATCTATATATTTCTGTATCTAGAAGTATCTTAAAAGTTTTATACTTTGAATGCATAAAAAGGCTTCTCTCATTGTCTGAAGAAATTTGATATATACATTTTAATATGACATTTTTAAATTTAATATATAAAAATATTAAAATTTCTTATTGAATAAGAAACTTAATTCTTTTATTTTCTTATTTGATTTCAAGCAGCAAATACAAAAGATTAAAGATTTAAGAATGTTATATTAAAAGCTTAGTACAAAAACCATTTTTGGGAATATTACAGAATTATGAATAAAAAAATCGAATTTTTATAAATTGAATCGAGTTATGCCTTCCTTAAGTTTAAGGAATTCTCATTATGATTCTATTTCTTTTTTTTTATCTATAGATCTATAGCCTACTCAGTCCATGTTGCCATAAACCATAGACTTAGATATATATAAATTAAATATTCGTTTGTTCTATAAAAATATTTCATAATTTTTATCTCAGGAATTTCCAAATATTTAAGCAATAATAATTTAATTTCTACAAAGAATCCAAATATTTTTCTTTATTCTTTTGATTCTCGCCTTTTTATGTTTTTAATCAGCTTTATAAATTATTTAGTTTTTATGAGCGTTTCAACAATTTCTGAGGTGTTAAAAAAGCTTTTGAAAAACTAATTTTTTGTGCGCATTTATGAGCTTCGAGGCTTATTTATAAAGTCATTTTTACGATAGGTTTTTTACTTCTTCAAGTCAGCAGCTGCATTAAAATTGATATTCAATGAATATTTATTAGCTCAAGCGAAGAAGAAGCGCTCGCAAAGATACTTTGTGCAGAATTTATAGATACTTGACTTAGAAATAAAACTCTATTTTAAAATTGAATACAAGTTGGCATGCGTCAAGAGCCGTTAGACTTCATCAAATTAATTCAGTTAATAAAATATTAATTCAAGCTCTATTTGCATGCAAATGTATATTAAAAGATTTGTTGAAAAGGCAAGAAATTGATTTTTGTCTGAGTTGAAATATTTTTAACCTTTTTTTTGGTATCAAAAAATTGTAGTTTAATAAATATTAATAGAAAATAGCAATTAAAACTAGCTAAAAATAAAGATTATGTCAGAATGATTTTTAGCAATTCTAGATATTCTAGATATTTTTTTATTAAATAGAAAATTACAACTCAATAACTAAATTGATTACGAAATTTCGCGAATTCTGATTTCAGAATTCCAAAATTGGTTTTCCATAATCTACAATATATAGAAACTTTTGTGTAACAAATCATTCCAACAACTTTTCAAAACGTTCTGTCCTTAGTCTAGTTATTGCTGCCATAGAGTGGTAATACAAATCATTAGCTTTGGTAGCTAAATTATTAGAATATCGAGTTTTGAGTTTCTGCACCACGAACAAACGATAAAGTTTTGCATGAAATCGTTATCAAAAACATGCTTCAAAGACTGTGCGATATATGGAAATCGAATTCACTTTACACAATGCAGGAAATGCTCTAAAATTGTCAACATTTTAGCTTCTTGTGTTTGAGTTTATGAACTGTAGATATGCTCTGTGCTTCCCCACTTTTATCTCATCTATGCAATCAGAATTTGCCACAGCAATATATATATAGATATATATATATATACAATCTGTTGACTGCAATTCCAGTTGTAGTTGGCTCTAAAACTGCAGATAGACTAACACAATCTCAGCAGGCTCTATAGCCTTGACTATGGATATTCACTAGAATATATAGCATTATAATAATTGCAGATTTATGTAGAAACATCTTTCTTTTCTGTACTAAATATTTAAATTACTCATTTAATTATTTCACTTTCAAGAAATATGTAAAAAAAAATTAAAATGATATACATATATATGTATATACTTTATTTTTATTATGTTTTACAAATTTGTTTTGAACATTTTAAATTTCTCGATAATTTCCTGTAATATATTTTTTTTTATTATTTTTTAAAATATATTTTTATGTATATTTAATTTAATATATATAATTTTTTTATGTGTTTTTACATATACTTTTTTTAATATATATAAATTTGTATTTTTTATTTTTCTTATACATATTTAAACATATTATTTAAATATGGTTTCTTTCATAAATATTTTTTAATGTCGCATCTAAATTATATTTAAATACTAATTTTGTATTTGTATGTGCTTAAGCTTTTTAATTGATTAACAAACATTCTGTATAATTACGAACAGTTATAAATATTATTTTAATTTTATATTTAGCAATATTTTTTTGATTTTTATGTTTGGCTCAATTTAGTTATTTTATTTATTTATTTTGAGTTGAAAAGTATTCGTTATATCAATAACATTACTAAGCGCAGGTATTATTAAAGTAATTAGTTTAAATAAATAATATTTAATGCTTAATTAACACGGAGTTGGCCAAGACTCGTGGCTCCATTAGCTGAGCTATTGACACCCACAGCTGCTGCTCGAAATGTTGCACAGTTGCCAGTGATATTGTTGTCTGTGTTTTTTGCTGTTGTTGTTGCTGTTGTTTATGCCACAAATTGCATATTGATGACAATGCAACGTTGATGACTTGATAATTGCGGCAAATGTGCGCGGCAATAAAATAATCAAAGCCTATTTGAATGCAAAGGGGGCGTGGCTAGGGTGCGCTGCATGTCATGACATGAGCACGCACACACATACACACATTTATCAATCTATATACGTGTCTATACATATATAGATATTTATCGATTTGTATGCATGCGCAAAACTATTTAGATGCCATAATTGGCAGCTGTTGAACCCCTTCGGCCAACCCTCGCCCAACAGCAGCAGCAGCAGCAACAACAACAACAACAACAACAACAACAACAAATTAACATATGAAATCGCCGAGTAAATAATTGAATTTGTGTGTGTTTGTCTCATATCTGTAAAAAAATCTCTATGTTGCATGCAACATGTTGTTGCCGCCTAGACAACTCTCTTTAAACATGCCCTCTCTCTCTCTCTCTGTCTCTGCCTCTGCTAGGTCCATTATCTGTGGAGCGCTATTCGACGCAGGATGCGGACGACGATGTTGACGTTGATGTGGTTGACTGCAGCGACAGCGAAACGCCAACGGCTGCGGCCGCAGCAGCGGCAGCGGCGGCGACGGCAGCAGCCGCAGCAGCAGCGGCGCAGCAGCATGCGCGTCATGCATTGCGTGTTGCACAACACCAACAGCAACAGCAGCAACAGCAGCAGCGACAACAGACACATGCAACAACCAACAAGCAGCGACAGCAACTGCAACACAACAACAACAATCACAGCAAATCGAGCAGCCATCGAGGGCGTGCCACATCCACACCAACGGCTGCAGCTGCCACCACTGCCACGCCCTCGCCGCCACCCGCCCGCGCAGCGCACAGCCCCAGCGAGGACGAACGCCTGTCCCCCGAGGAGCCTGCGCAGGTAACGAAACGCCACAAAGTTAGCATAAAAAACAGTAATACAAAAAACTAGATGCAACAACTAAACTTCCTCTCTCTCTCTCTGTCTCTCTCCCTCTCTGTCTGCCGCGCTAACAGCTGCCAACGCCCAAAATCTTGGGCACTTGCAATTGCGATGATCTCTTGCCCGTGCAATGCCATCTGGAAACTAAGGAGCTCTGGGATAAGTTCCACGAGCTCGGCACCGAAATGATCATCACCAAAACGGGCAGGTGAGTGAGAAGTTTTCTTTCTGATCTGAGCGAGAGTCAAGTCGAGGCACTTGACAGCTGCCTGAAGTGTCGAGCGTGGCCAAGTTAAGATGTGTTCCAGAGAAGTTGCTCTTCTGGCTAACTGGGCGTGAAATAAGTTAACTAAAAAAGGCGATAGATCAGCTGCAACAGCTTTGCTGATCTGAATCGAAGTGAAGAGGAAATTCTAAAGTATATTTTAACTGACAAGTGACAATTACATAGAAATAGTAGCGGGAGGAGCGAGAGGCAAATGCGGCGCATTTGTGTCTCTTCTTAAGTCAAAACGCTTTGTTAATAATTAAGAACTCTTTAACTATCTACAAGCCAATACCAACTTATTTATAAACTGCTGAATTTAATATTTAAACTCATGGTTTGATTGAGAGATGAAGAATAAATATTATTCTTTGAAATTATAAATACTCTAAATTTTTCCCTCTCT
Organism: Drosophila hydei; assembly: GCF_003285905.1. Classification (NCBI taxonomy): domain Eukaryota; kingdom Metazoa; phylum Arthropoda; class Insecta; order Diptera; family Drosophilidae; genus Drosophila; species Drosophila hydei. The sequence continues at coordinate 2,605,524 of NW_022045827.1, forward strand.
CTTTTCTTCACCATCTTTCTCTGGCTGTGTCTATCTCTATCTCTATGTCTCTCTTTCTCTCTCTCTCTCTCTCGCTCTTTGTCGCCATCTTTTCTGTCTATCTCTTTTTCTTTCTTTTCCTCTTCCACTCTCTCCTTTTCTCCCTCTCACTCTCCATCTCTCCATCTCTCCGTCTCTGTCTCGCTCTCTCTCTCTCTCTCTCTCTCTCTCTCTCTTTGTCTCTTTTGCTCTCACTCTCTGTTTCTCTCCATCTTTCCCTCTCTCTCTCTCTTCCCCTCTATCTGTCACTCTCTATCTCTTTCCTTCTACGCCTCTCTCAAACTCTTTTTCACTATCTCTTCTCAATTTTCCATTTTCCATTTTCCATTTGTCTCATACTTACTCTTTCACTCCCTTTGTCCACTTCGCGCATTTATTTCTTTTTCTTTCAATCTTCTTCTCGATATCTTCCTATCTCTCTCTCACTCTCTCACTTTCTTTTGCGCTCTTATTCTCATTCTGATTCTCCTTTTCTTTTTCTTTTTTTCTCATTATCAGTGTCTCGCTTCAGCTCCTGTCTATCTCTGGCTCATTTTATTTCCTTTTCTCATTAGCTCTTTGCATTACATTCGTAAACGTTTTACTGGTAGCTTTTGCCCTACAGCCCACATATGGCCCCAGCTACTTGTCTTTATGGCCAATTAAATGACTGCCTTTTAGCTAATTTCTCATTTGCCATCGCTCATAATTTGTGCTTTGCTGGCCAAGTTATCGCTTAGGCCACCAATTAGCTGCCTTTGGGGCACATGTCGCCCAGTGGCATAAAACGATTTCGGGCCTCATCAATCGACGCTAATCAGACACTCGAACTCGAAATCGAACTCGAACTCGAACTCGAACAACTCATCCTGAACGCGAAGTCAAACTTGAAAACTTGAACAATCAATAAGCTCCACAAACGCCTTTCACTCTGTCTGTCCAGGCGGTGGGGCGGGCTAACGGGGTAGGTGGCGAGGGGCGTGGCTGGCCGGTAGTACTCACATTTACATTCGCATTCATATTCGCCATTTACATTGACGCCCCGTTCAAGTTAACTGCAAAATATCAGCAGCTTTTTGGTTTGCTTCTCATTACGAATGCCGCCACCCAACAGTTCCCCTGATCGCCCCACGCCAACCGCTGTTGCTGCCCCTCAAATTGATTGACAAGGCATCGAAATAATGTGCCGTTGATTTTCGATTTTCGATTAGCAACAGGCCGGGCCGACGCCCCTCAAAGCCAAAAACAAAAAACATTCTGCAAAAGCAGAGGCAGCCAAACTGGCGGCTGTTTCTTGTCAGCTGTTTTGCAGCTTACACACACACACATATATATATATATATATATATAAATATATATATATGCATATATACATATATACATTCTCTTTCTCCCTCACTCACATTCTGCATTTGCTTAAACGACTTTTCATTCGCAACTCAACAAAGTCGACTTCAGCAAAAAAAATTATTGCTTGACGATTTTCGTGCGAATGTCGTGTAAAATGCGAAATGTGAAATGCCAAATGCGAATGCACAATAGCAGCACGCACAGTGCGCGACTATAGCATACCCTGTTCTAAATATTGACAGTTTATTCTAAAAGTTTTTAAGTGTAGTTTAGGCACATCTGTTGGGATTTGATTAAAAAATAGGCTGAAAGCTTGACTAACAAGTGAGTGACTACGATATATGTTTAATAATATTTTTAATAATATTTTTAATTTAATTTAATTTTTTTTAAATTTATATTAAATTTGTTTTTACTTGCGTAACTAGGTGTAAGGTCTAATCTATGACCAAAGCAAAAATACAAGGACTTTTTAGTACTTTTAGTTTAAGTACTTTTCGTATTTAACTAAAAGAAAATTGAATAAAAAATTGTTTTTTACTAAATATATAATAAAATGTATATTATATTAATAATCAGAAGGTGAAAAATAATTTAAAAATAGTTAAGATATGGTAAAGTTACATTTCTATCACAGGATAACAGATTATAAGAAACTATACTAAGTCCTAAGCCTCCAAATTATTTCGTATCCAAACTAACATTCATCAATTCATATTTCTGCATAGTGATGAACAATTAAATCAATTGTTGCCCAAACTGTATATACCCCTTAGCACTCTTATGCTTAACAGGGTATATCATGCATGAAACATAAATTTTAGCCAAGTTGCCTTTGCTGCTTTGAGTCTCAGTTTTCAGTGCTCAAAGCTCAGGCTGATGACATGCGAAATGCGCATTAGTCGCTAGCTGGTAGTTAGGAGCTGAATATGCTTTTCTCTTCCTCTTCTTCTGGCCCTTTGTATGTGTGTGTGTGTGTGTGTGTGTTGTGCTTGGCAACTTTTGTTTGTTTGGCTTTTGGCTTAGGGTTTTTGTTGTTGTTGTGCTGGGGTTAACCCCTTTCAATATGGGATACCTGTATACTTCCGCCTCCTGGCACGCCCCGCTGTGCGCATTTGCGACACATTAACAAATTTACTCCTTTCGCTGGCTTTCGATTCATACTGGCAGTCAGAGGTCCTGACAGCACCACAAAGTATAAATTGCAATGTAATAGCTGCCGATTGTCGCGCTAACAACACATTTGCATGTCCTTTGTCCTTACGAATCCCGTTTTGTTTTTTTTTTTTTTTGCCTTTTGTTTTTGTATTCATTTCGATTGCGACTCCGACTGGCTCTGTCGCCGCGCAGTGCGCCCTGTAATTAGTGCCAAGCACCTCCATGCCGCTTGTTTATTTACATTTGTGCGGGCCGGGCAGCGCCCCCAAAAGTATTACCCCGTTCTTAGCCATGATATAGATCTATGTCAGCACATCGTTTGGCTGCCAGCAGCAACGGCAGCAACTGCTGCTAGTTGCCATTTACAATTGCGGGCTCCGTTCTTTTGAGTGATATCTTTTAAATTGCTTAAATATATACCTAATGCAGTCGTCCTTTGCCATAACCAGCAGCTGTTTGCCTTTTTTTATTATATATATATATATTATATCTATATATGGAAATCGAAGTAGTTGAACTATATAAGCAGCTACGAAACATTGGCAGAATATATAATTTATATATAAATATATCGTCTTTAAACTAACTTAAGTATTAACTATCTTTAACCTAGTTCAACTAAATATTTACAATCAAACTTAGTTAAACAGGATCTTATCTTTCGAGCAAAGCTTTGCTTAACACATAAGATATATTTATATAAATAAATATTTAATAAATATAAATATAAATATAAATATAAATATAAATATAAATATAATATAAATATAAATATAAATATAAATATAAATATAAATATAAATATAAATATAAAGAGAAATGATAATAGTAATATAAATATAAATATAAATATAAATATAAATATAAATATAAATATAAATATAAATATAAATATAAATATAAATATAAATATAAATATAAATATAAATACAAATATAAATATAAATATAAATATAATTATAAATATAATAATATAGCCATAAAAGCTGGAGTCTGGAAATTTCACTAGTAATTGCATCTCATTACTGGCAATAGCAACTAGTCGAGGCAACTTCTAGTCGAGCAATGTCGCCTCGACCACTTTTCTCACTTGCTTATACTATATATATCATCTAAGAGTTGCTATTCTAGCTGCAACCAAAGTATCTTCTTCATTCTTCAAATATTCATTTTAAGTGCTTAACTCTTTGAACTAAAGTCTCAGCTAAACTATCTGACAGGGCAAAGCAAAAGTTGGCCAAAATATGCAAATGCGCCTGCGTAGAGCGCAGCAAACAAAGAGAAGAAGCTAAAGGAAACTCAGCATCGAGACATGAAGACGTAGTCGAAAATGATTTATGATTTATTGCGCACACAGAGCTAAAAGGATCAAGCCGAGCTGAGAGTTTTACCTGTTGACATGGCCTGACCGAGTTGCCTGCCTTTTGAGAGCTGTTGTTGCGGTCATTGAGATAAAATGTCACGTGGTTTTTGTAGATTTTGTCACGCACTGTCAGCGGTTAACAAAAACCAACAGCAATTGGCGGTTGCAATGAGAGAGAAACGCAAGCAGGCGGCCTAATTGTCCCAGCCAAGTCAGCGGGCGACAATTGAGACCTACAGATAGACAGAGAGAGAGAGGGGGAGAGGTAGAGGAAGAGAGCTAGCTCAGTTGGTAGTCAACTGCAAATGTTTGTCAATATTTTAGCGACAACTCTTCACGCTTGTTAGGTAATTGTTTCCACACAGAGTCGGTTCCGCACAGTTCTGATCGAGCGGACAGTAGCCCCTGCCAAGGTGCGTATCAATTGCAATTTTCATGCTTTGAAACAAAACTCTATAAACAAAACGCGACTCTTGCCTGACTTGATAGCGCTCGCATATTAATTCATTTCGACCAATTTTCGTACAACTTCATTAATATTTGATTGTACGCTGCGAGCAGCTGTACTGTGTGAGCGAACATTTATCATTCGGCCTAAAGGACAACAACAATGGAACAAGTTAAGACCCTGCAGAAAGGTGCAGGATCTGTGGGCATTCTTAAGAGGCAGTTAATAGCTGACCCCAAATAGCTAGGTACACTGAGAGAAATTAATATTGGATATCGATGGATATGATAAACACTAATAATTTTATAATGCATATTTGCATTTTATATAAATAGACAACATATATTTTTTTACAATATTATTTATATTAAAAACAAAAAGAAAAAAATAGTTTTAAAAAAAAAGATTATATTTATTTTTAGTATTTTAGTTTTCCGAAAGCATTAAATTTATTGATAGATATATGTCCATAAATATTTATTTTTTTTTAACATTTTTCTAGTCAGATTTGTGTATATTAAAAAAATATTTTAGCTTATATAAATTACAATACATATTTATTTTATGAGTTTCTTATAAAGCTTTTTAGATAAAAATGTTTAATTTCTTTTTATTTTTTATGATTGTACTTAGTTTTTGTTTAAATATAAATTTTATTTTAATTTTTATTTAATTTTCTGAATATTTTTATATTACCAATTTTTTAAGTATGAAATTTTCTTCGAATTTTTTTAAATTAAAAAATATTTCTCTTCATAATTTGGAATGCGAATTCTCTTAAAGCAAATTCTAAAGAATTTACCTAAACCAAATAATTTCATAAAAGCCAAAGATCTATTAGTTTTCTTCAAGTGTAGCCATGCCACCGTTTTTGTTCACAATTTTCAGAATTTTTCTGAGTGTTTTTAACTACCAAATTATGAATTAATTAAATAATAAAAGCGAAAGAGATGGACTGTGAGAGCGAGTGAGCTGCATGAGCTGCGCTTCATATATTTTTACAAGCGACGATAAGATCGTTCAGTTTTGCCTAGGTTAAGGCTGCAATTGAGGGTTGCTCGATGAAGAAAGGAAGGCAGCAAGAATTAGCATTTAGTTGCATTTATTAACTCAAAGCTGGCGGCTTAATTTGCTGGAACTAAGGTGTTGATAATGTATGCGTATAGCCCCCGGGGCGGAAGTGCGGATAAAATGCGCCACATACAAAACACTGAAGAGTCAACTAATTGGAACAGACTGAGACATGGGCAGCGAGAGAGCGAGAGAGAGAGAGTGTGTGAGGTTGTGGTCAAGCTAATTGAAAGTCTAGAGTGAAGTTGAGAGTATCGCTGGAGCAACCCTCTATGGCAAATGGTGTGTAAACTTCATAATTGTAACCTTTGGCACCTAACGCCAGCAAGTCCGACTGGGAAATGAGCGAAAGCCATTTCCCTAATTTTCCCATAAACAAATACATAAAATCCACACTTAGACGCAGCAAAATAATAATGCAGAGCAGAAAGCAAAGAGTCTCTCTCTCCCTCTCTCTCTCTCTCTGTGTGTGCCACGCCCACCCATAGCTTAGGGGAGGGCTGGGCAGGGCAGGGCCTGCAGGCAGCTCGCCGCTGAGTTTGGCTCATAAAAATGTATGTAAATGCTGGGAATATGATTTACGACATTTCCGCTGGCAGCGCGCAAAAGGCTGGCGGGCGGGCGGTGGTGGCGTTAGTGCTGGGCGTGGCAGTTAACTGGGCGTGTGGCCCCCGTTTGCGTTTGGCATTTTCACACATTTATGGACACATTAGCAAGCTATCAAAAGTGTTTGAAAGTTTTCTGAGCTGCTGCTGCTGCTGTTGATTTCTTGCTTCTTGAATAGATTTGCCAACGCGTCAGGCTCGAGTGCATCGCCTCAGCTGATGGCAGCCCAGCGATAAGCAATCCGCTACAATGGTGCTAATTGTGGCATGCAACATGCCGACTGACGGCTGACGACTAACGACTGTCGACTTGCAACTGCCAAAGCAATGACAGTTATTACCTTCACACACACGAGTGCGTTGGCAACTCTGCCACAACATGGCGGCTAACACGCACACATCCGCCTCCACAGCAGCCACGCCCACGCTCTATTAATATAACATGTCAAAACACTCGCCGCATGCAGTCGCCTCGGATTTATGTTTGACATTATAACTGAAATTATTATCAATTATATATATACAGATCTTTTCATTTATATATAGGCATGTTTAAATGGCACGATTTCCACTGGCATGCGACAGCTGATGAACGGGTTCGCCTGTGATTTATTGCATTCTCTAAAAAAATAGATATATATATATATATTTTTTTTCTGTCGAATGCTATAGCATTATCATGACAAAGCCTAGCCTACAAGTTTACATGTTCTGCTGGCCTAGGAACGTCGAGCGAGCAACTTGTTTATTGCTCTAACTTGAATAAGACTGCGCTGAAAATGTCTTTTGAATGGATTTCTAAAAGCTTCTAAGTGGCATAGATAATTTATGTGTTTTTTTTGTAAATTTATAAAAATCATTTCCAAATTTTAATTTGCAATTTATAAATTGGATAAAATGTATATAAGAATATTTATATATGTATAATAATAATATATGCATAAAATAAATATATATTTTTACTATTATTTTATATTTAAAACATTTCAGTTTCTGTTCTCGTAAATGTTTTAAATATAAAAAAAAATAAAAAAATATTTATATTTTATATATAAAATACAATTGAGCTATCTTTACATTCTATATATAATTATATATTTTTTAAAAAATATTTAGATAACTATATATCTAAACTGATACAAATAAAATATTAATTTTTATTTCAAATTGTATTTAGCACAACATTTTGTCATCTAACATTTCGTGCTCAGTCGCACTACTATTTTTGTGAACAATGCTGTAATATCTTTACTTAATTTTTGTAAATTTTGCAGTCTTGAGCTTATTTGTTTATATTCCCTGATCAATAACAACTAATAATAACTTAGAAATTAGTTATATGCTTCGATATTTTAGCAGCTGATTTCACTTTCATTTAATCAACTTCAAAACTATCAAACTTCATTCTCATATAGCAATGAACATCAAGGCTTTCGTCTCAGGCACTTCCTAGTCTACAATTCGAATCTAGGTCACTCAAATTGCTATTCTACAGTTGTATATATATATCTACACATATTCTTTATAGAATTTCTTTACTATTGTTTGAAATCCATTTCCAGCTCATATCATTTTCATATTTAGTCAAAAGTTCTATTTGCTGTGCTGTTAATTAGCTGGCTTATTATGACAAATGTTGCAACATTCATCTACAACTCAACTAAAAACACACTCACACACACTCTCGCACACCTTTATAGGCAGAAACGTAAAAGACAAATGACAAAAGAACTGGGCTGGGTCATTAGCGTCATTTACACTTTGGCTGACCGCGAGTTGAGTTGAGTTGAGTTGAGTTTTGTGTTTGTGGTTAGGCAGGGGGCAATTCTGATGGGGTCTGCTTCGTCGCGGAAATGTGTCAAAAACGTGCTAAAAGTCATAAAATTAAATATGCGTCTTATTTACATACACACAACCCCCAGAAATACGCCATCCCCAACCCTCGCGCCGCACAATGCCGGGCAATAAAATAAAGAAAGCTAAGGTTCTCCTATATTTTGCTGTTGTTGCCCTATCTTGCCTCTCTTTCTTTTATAGATTGAATTTCCTACTAATTTTTGGCCCGGTTTTTGGTCTACTTTCAGGCGCATGTTCCCCACGGTGCGTGTCTCGTTCTCGGGTCCGTTGCGACAAATCCAGCCGCCGGATCGCTATGCCGTGCTGCTGGACATAGTGCCGTTAGACTCGAGACGCTATCGCTATGCATATCACCGCAGCTCCTGGCTGGTGGCCGGCAAGGCGGATCCACCGCCTCCAGCACGCATTTATGCCCATCCCGATAGCCCCATCAGCCCGGAGGCATTGCGCAAACAGGTCGTCTCCTTCGAGAAGGTGAAGCTGACAAATAACGAAATGGATAAAAGCGGACAGGTGAGTTTCGCCAGCGTCTGTCTGTGTGTGTCTGTGTGTGTCTGTGTGTGTGTGCTGGGTCAAAGGTTGACTGCGGCGACAGCTGCGAGAGCGAACATTGACACAATACAAAGCGACGGCTAAAAAACAAATCGATGCGCCTTAAGGCTTTAACTTAGTGTATAGAAAGTGAACTACTATTATTTTGTAGAAGATAGTAAAGAGTTCGATTAGAAGGGTTATTCAGTATTTACTAAATTCTACATATGGGAAGAAGTCTTGTATAGAAGTCAGTCTCGAAATGTATTTTGCATAGCAGGAAGTTAAGGCTGCTAGGCATGAACATGGAGAGAGTACCTGTTCTAGAGGTAGATAAATACTTATCCATAGGGACAGATTAAATACTAACTTGGTAGTTGATTGATAGACTGACTGAGTGAGCATTGATTGTCTCACTAACCCGCAGACAGGTCACAGGCAAATTGCGTCAAAATAAAGGGAATAGCCGGAAGACTATGAGAATAAATACTTTCGAGAAGCTTTCTTGTGGATCAAAATTATATTACCAGACAGAATTTTCTTAAGAGTTTACCCTAAAGTAAAGCTACATGATAAACAATGATAACACAGAAAGATATTTCTTGTTTCCGGATTCATCCAAGACAAAGTTAACTACTTACTGAAAAAACTTTATTGAGGTGTCAATATCATTTGCTGTTCAAGCTATATTAATTATATCTATATATAACCTTAGCTTGCTATTTGATTTTTAAACAATTATTATTAAACAATGGTTAATTAAGGTCTTTTCAAGCAAACACAGTTTCAAATCCAAAGAAACATTCAACTGCCAAAGATCTGATATCTAAACTTTGTTTCTTTGTTAACTGCCACATGAGTCACACTGCAGTGGGCACTAAGATTCTGCCAGCGCATACAAGGCATGCGAAGCTGCGAAAATTCGCGCGAGATTCGCGGATATTATCAGACAGCATATCCTTAAGCATCCTGGCACAAAACATTTATGAATAATTTAGCTAGAAGACAAAAGTATATAAAAAGCCGCAGCGACTGGTCTGCCATGGCAGCGCGGAGTTGTCAGAAAGAGAACGACAGAGAGAGAGAGAGAGAGTGAGAAAGAGCGAGAGAGACAGAGAGAGGGTGTTTAACCTGTCGTACAGCCGGCATATGTAAATTCCAAAAAATGAATGAAAATTGTTGGCAATTTGGTGGCAAATGCAAAAGCCAAGAAACTTCCCCTCATGCATGGCTCACACATATACGCTTATGTATGTGTGTGTGTGTGTATGCATAAGAGCTCTCTGGCCCTATATCATGCCAGGCCATATAACACGGAAAGTGTGGACGCTCTGTTTACGAGCCAGCCACCGTTTTTATCGCCGCCATAAAGGATGCTGCCCCGGAAAAGCGTCAAAACAAACGCCGACTACTTTTTATTGTTGTAAATTTTTTATAAGACCAAAGAAAAACCTGCTTTTGTTGTTCGCCTGCAGGTCGTGCTGAACTCTATGCATCGATACCAGCCACGGATTCACTTGGTGCGGCTGAGCCATGGCCAGAGCATACCCGGCAATCCCAAGGAGCTGCAGGATATGGATCATAAAACCTTCGTGTTCCCGGAGACTGTATTCACGGCCGTGACGGCCTATCAGAATCAATTGATTACGAAATTGAAAATCGATTCGAATCCGTTCGCAAAAGGATTTCGCGATTCGTCGCGTCTGACTGATTTTGATAGGTGAGTTCTTTTTATTAATAAGTAGAACTACAGCGGGGTAGGGCGGGGCAGTCTCGAGTGCTTGTTGCCCAACTGAAATAGTTGACCCCGAGCACTTTTATGACGGCTTGTTTGCTGATTTACGAGCTCATTTACGATGAACCATCGAACAGTAGCTCAAACCTAAGCCGCTGATTAGCGAAAATGTGTGAAAGTCAGTGCCAAATCGAAGAAAATCTCATAGAGCTCAAGCAAAGAAAATCGGTTTCAATTAGTAACTGTTTAAAGTGGAGCAGTGGGAGTTCTTCAGAAGATTTGCCGACAGCTGAGAGTGGAATGACATAGTGGATGGCGAAAGTTTATAGAATGTATATATATACTTATACATATGTATATTTATATATGCATATAATACCTATAGAATAGATCAGTTGAACTTTTTTTGATGCAATTTTAAACTGTTTTTAGAGAAACTCTTCGAGTGAACGATTGCAGAAATTTGCCTTTCTTTTTCTTTTCTTTTGCATTATATTTTAATGTGCATTAAGAATGTATACATAGGGTATAGAATATATTTACATAGGGAATATATATACATAGAGTATAGAATATATAAGAAATTTCAACCCTACTTAGGCTAAACCTCAGATTCAATCAAGCGAATTCTGCCTTGCTCATCTGTTTGCTTATCCATATACCTAGCCTTAGCGAGCTCTTGTACTAAAAAGGCTAGAGAGTCGAGAGTTGGTAGAATTTTCTATATATATATATCTTTCGTACATAAAAAGTAAGGCAAATAAAGATATATATATATTTATATATAGATACAAAGGAAAATAGTTATCTTGATATTTTAGTATATCAAAATATACATCAATCTAATGCCCCATGATGTCAAACATCTTAAAGCTTATAGCAGCTAGAGTCAATAAATTTCACCAGTAAATTTTCATATAGTAACGCTTCAGCATTAAATTCCGGATATTTTCAAGTCGTTCATTAGCTTCTTCTAATATTAATTTCTTAATTCATTTAATTTATTTTCTGCAGCTAATTAACAAAGTTCAAGTTTTGCTTGCGCGTTTCCAACTCTTGTGTGCCTTGGCAACATGTTGCATGTTGCATGTTGCATGCACACAGGTTGCACAGGACAAGCAGCTAACATTCGATGCCTTGAGCAGGGGAAAGGGCAGCCAGCCCTTTCAGAAGTGTTTTTTCTCTTTCTTTTCGGACAGCAACTTCCAAAGTGTTGCAAGGCGGCGGCTACGTGTGCTATTAAGACAGCAAACGCAGGCAGCCAGCAGCCAGCAGCAGCATGGACAACAGCAGCAACACCAACAACAACAACAGCAACATTCAATGTTTTAGCCGGCTCGGCGGCGTCTTAAGTGGCGTAAATTACAGATCGGCGCATTTAACTTTGAAGCCGATTCGTACATGAAATGAAAACACGAAAATAATGAGTGAATGTTGTTGTTGCTGTTGTTGTTGTTGTTGTTGTTGCTGTTGCTGGCGTTGTTTAGTGTCGGCAATTGGCAGTTACTTTCAACGTAATTATGTTATTGCTGCCTTGGCGTTTGCCTCCGTGTTGCAACAAGTTTAGCTTCCCCTCTTCTCTCTCTCACTCACTCCAGTTCTCTCTCTCTTATTCATGTTTATTTTGTTGGCTTTGCTCTTTGCAGAGATCCCATGGATTCGTTCTTCTTCGATCAGCATATGCGCGCCGCACCGCTGCGCTTCTTTCCGGATCCGCTGATGGCGCAATTGACGCCCCAGGAGGCGGATGCCGCTTCGCTGGCGCTGCTGGAGAAGGCGCGCCAGCACTTGCAAATGTTTGGCCGTTCGCCGTATACGGAAATGTTGCTGCCGCATTTGTATCAGCGTGCCGCGCCGCCGGCACCGCCGCCGCCGCACCCGAGCGCCTCGCTGGGCGCCTTTCAGCTGGGCATGTGGCAGCAGCAGTGGCCGCAGCTAACGGCCGGCTTTTTGGCCAGTGCCAATCAGCAGGCGGCCTTTGCTGCAGCAGCGGCTGCAGCAGCTGGCGTCAGTCGCACACCCCCACCGCCGCCACCGGCAGCGGCTGTCAATGCACCACCAGCGCCTGCCACGCCTACATCATCGTGCGGCTCAGCATCGCCGGATTTGCGCATCAAGACGCAGCTCGGCCACTATCCGCAGCGCTTCAGTCCCTATCAAGTGCCGCAGCATGCGCAGCCAGGCAGCTCGCCGTCGCCCTCGCTGCGCGCCGACAGTCCCTAGAGGCGCCGCCGCCACTAATAACAATGAAAACTACACGAAATGTATGTGCAATGATCGAACATGTTTGTAAATAACCCAAAAAGCAAAAAAACAAAAACAAAAAACTGTAATCACTCAAAGCTGTGTAGCTCTAAACATGTTGCAGCAACATGTGGCAAACACTCAAATTTAGCAGCTCGTTTATGCCACGCAACTAAAACGTGTTTCGAAATTTATGCAAATTTCATTTAAAAATTTAGCAAATTTTGTTCAATTTGATTTATGCAGCAATATTCAATAAGAGCATAAAATAAAATATAAAACAATTTATAATAAATAATATAATATTATACAAGTAACAAACTTACATGAAATGCAGTAAGAGCCAACATATTGGATTTTGTGTCCTTCCACTGCCAACAATTTAAAGCATTCATTGAAAATTATGCTGGAATTTTGTAAAATATAATTTAATTAATGAAACTTTATTTATTGGTATTGTTAAATGGAAAAGAGAAGAGAAAAAGTAAAAATATGAATTTACCTAAACACTCAATACAATTTAACGCATTCAAAATATTAAAATGTAGGACCAAAAATGAATGAAAATAAAAATTAAAATTGTATTATAATATTACGCATGCAAAAAAAAATTCTAAAAATGTTTATAAAAAAATATTAAACGTCAATTAACTGCAAAAATTAAAAACCAAAAATTATTTTTGAACTTAAAACTATGTTTGCTAACCATTTTTTGGCTTTTTTTTTATCAAACTTTCGTTTTGTGCTTGTCCAAAAAATATTTTATATTTAAAAAACCAAAACAAAAAAAATCGTTGTAAATCTCAAGAAATCCTTAAGAAATTTAATTAAACCTTCAATAAAAATGTTAAGAAAATATAAAAATTGAAATACATACATTATAAAAAAATGTCTCAGCTGCTCTAATTTAAAAAAATTTTAATTTTAGTTGAAGTTTTTAGGAAATAAACCCAAATCAAAATGTTAATCAAAAATAATTAAATTTTTTTCAATTGAAATTTACCTAAATTTCGAAACACTTTAAGATTGCTGCGCATAAACTTGTTTTATAAATATATACATATACTATTTATATATATATATATACATACAAATAAATATGTATATGTGTATGTACTTAGAGTAGTTCTTAGATTTAGCCGTGTAACAGTATTAGTTAATTTAATTAGGCTTAGAACTAGTGCAAAACGAGTTTCGCTTGTGTTTAATTTAAATTATAAATAATTTTGTTGTTGTCTAATTGTTCCTAACTGCAAATTATTGTAAAATAAAAACTCCAATGCTTACGTACACTATTCGAAGCCCCCAATCCCTTCCCCCTTCCAGCAAAGGCTGCAAATCAAAAGGCGAAAAGAAAACACAAACTATTTAAATTATGTGCAAAAATAATAATAAACAATTTATAAACACAATAATTAAAAAAAAAAAAATAAAAAAAGTAAAAAAATGTTTTTCGTTTGCGAGTTCCACATCTATATCTAAGCAATTAATAAATGATCACAATGATGAGGTAGCTGATGATGATGATGACGATGTGAAGTCGGCAACAAAATGCAGCCGCACGTGATGCGCAGTCGCGCGTGGCAACGGAGGCAGCAGCAGAGGGGCTCAGGTTTTTGCCTCTGACATTTATGCCGCGCCAAATGGAATATAATTTATAGAATTTTGTGCTCTTTATGAAAGTCTAATTAATTACAAGTCCATGTTTTCTACTCCTATCATATCATTTCCACTTTTCAAGTCATTTGTGCAGCGAAGGGCATAGGCGGAGGGGCGGAGGAGGGGGGCGGAGGCAGTCAATATATATTGTTAAAGGGTTGCCAGCTAGCTAGGCATTGCATGCAGAGACAGAAAAATATACAGAAAAAAAGAGGAAGACGGAGAGAGTAGTTGCTGCAGTTGCAGTTGCACGCGACATGCGTCATCAATTTCTAATGATGTCTGTCTTCAACACGGACATTTGTTATTAATTGTTAATTGTTGTTGCTTTTGCGCGGACATTAGTTATTAATATTTTAATGCATTTTTTAACTCGTTGCTAAGGCAGATAAAGCGATTCAAACAGTGCAAGAAAAATGCAAGTGTGAAGTTTTCTAAATTGTTTATTTAATTTATTTATTATCATATAACAATTAGTTGGAAGCTTTTAACCTTCTTATTTCATAATACAGCGAAAATATATTCATAAAATTAGTTCAGTTTGCTTGCAATTTAAGAGCGTTAGGCAATTTCTAAACAACTTAAAAAAAAGTTGTTCACTTGTAAAATATACAAAGTTATTTTATTTATAATTATTGATAAATAATATAATATAAAAATTAATTTTTATAAATTTTCATCATTTTCTGTACAAATTAATAACTTTTTTAATTTGTAATAAAAAAATGATTAAATAAATAAATATGCAAATAAATTTTTTTGAAAAATTTGAAATTAGCACAATAAAGAAATAAATAAAATAAAATAAAATTTTGAAATCATAAATGCAAAACTATAACTATACCTATATGTTCAAAACTTAAAAATAAATACAAATATTTTTAAAACAAATTTGTAAACTGCAAAAACAATTAAATAATAATTAAATAAGAACAATATTAAAAAATAATTAAATAAAGAAATCTTTTAATTTAGAATTAAAAGATTTATATGTATGAATATATTAAAAAATAATTCTAATATATATTGTATAAATAATAAAAAACATACATAAATGCAGAATTAAAATAAAAAATAAATGAAAATAAGAAATATAAACAAATTAAAATTAAAATAATTAACAAAAAAAATCATATAATATAAAATATAAAAATATTAATCATGAACAAATAAAAAGAAATTAAATCAAAAGATAAAAGTAAAGCATTGATATCTGTTAGAAATGCTGCTTGAGAATCTCAACTTTTTGAACGATTTTTTTATTTTATAAACAATATTATTGTTATCGCTGGCTAATAATCAATAAACATGTTTGCAGACATTGTTAAAATGGCATAATTTCTGTTGTTGCCTTTTGGAAGTTCATAATTTTGCAATTGCTTCAATTTGTTAAACAATTAAACAATTACAAATTGTGACTGGGCCAATTGCTGGGCATATTTGAAACGCGTGCTGTCAATCATTTATAATTACAAGACAAGCATAAACGGTCGTAGACGGCCCTAGCATATGGCATATGAATTTTAATAACTTAATTTTTATGCCCATAGGCCACGAAGCAGGAAAACAGAGAGAAAAAACTGAGTAACCGAGGGAACATTTAAATGTGGCTTATATAATAGCGAGTGTATTTAGTTTGCCCTCAGTTTAGGCTGACCTAACCGATAGCTAACTAATAATTACACACTCGAAAGGCGCAATTATAAAATCATTTTTAACCAACAAACAAGCTGAAGTCTTGTGACTTGACTTTCCAAATATCTTAATTAGCCCTCGCAAGAGCCAGCAGAATCAAACTGTGAGAAAGTGTCACATTTCTATTAACTATTCATGGGCAGTGTGTAAATTGGACTCTTAACATTTAACTAATTATTAGTTTAAGACATTTTAATTGCCAGACGTTCTGATTGCTGTGCTCGTTAGGCCAATCAATTGCTATTGACTAAAATGTTAGTAGAACCTAATTATGTTATTAGAGTTCTGCAAAATGGGGAGTGATTTGAGAACATGGGCATAGGTGAATTGATAGTTGATACTTTGAAGGAGAAATATATATTCTCCATAAATTTAAAAAAAAAAAACTTTGTTGCAATACTTTTTGAACAGATCTCATAAATATAAGACTTATGTTCTATCAAATTAAACTTTATAATACTCATTTGGCAATGCTTTTCTAGTTTGTTGTTGTTATGTAGCGACTGAACTTTACAGTCTTTTTTCATTCATAAAAGACAACTTATATTAAATAAGTTAAAGCTATGTCTACAATTTGCAGCTAGTATTAAAGCTTGTTCAGGCCTATTCAAACATATTTGTAACAGAAAAATAAAATTCATTTTGTAGCAAGATTCGCTCAGATTTGGGGAGTTCACGTTGTCCTCGGCCACACCCACACCTGCAATTAGAGATAACTGTAGATTACCTGCAATTTTCTCACTCACTGCGACAAAGTCGTACACAAATTATCTCGCCACTAAAAATTTGCCTAATTTCCAACATAAATATGAAGTGGAACTTATCTGAAGCGACCGATCTATGTTCTACCCCAGCGTAACTCCGGGCCGTCGGCAACCTTTTCTAATGTTGTTGTTGCTGACTAATTTTTGTGTTGTATGCCTTAAGCCTAAGCCTGGACACGGGGCCAGCAGTAGGACGCACAAAAAATAACAACAAAACACCCTCAAAAAAAAAAAAAGAAGAGAAACATGGAAATTGGTAGCTAAACCCAGCCCAGGCGCTAACAAATTTATGTCTTCTTCAGGCTTAGACAACGCAAAAGGTGCCACTAAATTAGCTGAGCGGCAAGAAAAAAAAGTAAACATGATAGAGGCAAAGGCAAAGGTAAAGGTAAAGGCAAAGGTGAAGGCAAAGGTAAACGCCGCTCAGCTCATTACACACAATTTGCAGTTAGGTGCGAGCATATAAATTTCCTCTGGCTCGCTCGCCTGGTCAGAGAAGTATCCTTATCAAAATTATGCACACTTTTATCTAAATTATTATTCCGTATTCCTCTTTTTCTGTGTAGGTGTAGTTGAGGGTGGATCCCTTATAAATTGTATGATGTGACAGGGATTTCTCCTTTTTTCTTATATTTTGAAGCGTGCGCAAATAATTAATTTTAGCTAAAAAATAAGTCGAAAGCATTTGAATGGGGTTAACAAGGAGGAAGCAGTAGAAATTATAAATTATTTTGCAGAAATATTTAAGAGAGCTCGAAGAAGCCAGCACATATTAAAGCAGGACTTAGTGATGCTTAAACAAGGGATAATTGTTATGAATGGTTTTTAATATGATTTAATATGTAATGGCTTTTTGTCCTAAAAAAATAGTCTGTACATCGATTACATTCAGTTAATTATTGAATATTATCAATATTAAAAGAAAATACTAGCGGAAATCCAAAAATCCTGTCACCAACTTATAGTAGAAGCAACGCTAGCAAAGTCCGTGCCGAATGCGAACATTTTAATTGCTTAGCTGTGGTTTATTACTCTCTCTCTCTCTCTCTCTCTCTCTTCCTCTGTCTTATTTCGTGGGCGTGGCATTCGCATTAGCCACGAACATGAGTTAATTATACCATAAAAATGTTTATTCAATTTATCAAAGCAACATGAAAACCAACAAGCGTCAGCTTGTCAAATAACGAGATATATCTACATTAGACCAGCGACTGCACTTCAGTACGTTATCCCCCTCTGCCCTATCTCCATCTCTCTTTCTGTGCTTCTCTCTCCTTATAGACCTTATTTCTTTTCTGCCTCCCCGTTGTAATGCTACCATGATTTGGCAATTTTCTTGTTTGTTGGTTCTCGCTTTTGATATGCTATGAAATACAAGTGTTTGGCGTGTGTTATAGAACGCCTAGAGATGGCAACGGGTGAGATATAAAAGTATCTTATAGGTTGAAATGTATCTAAGAATGAGAAAAGGCAAGCATGAGTTGTAATAATATGTTAAAGCCAGAGATGGCTAGGAATGAGAAAATAATAAGTGTTGTCCAGAGATACAAAGTATATAAGGCACAGGATTCAAAGCAGTAGAAAAGTATCTCCAAGATACACAAGTAATTAAAATGTGCCAAAGTTACCAAAATAGATTGTGCAGTTATTCGAATCATATAAAATATGATTATTAATAAAATAAATTTTAAGTTTATGCATAAAAGTTTTATAAAGATACAAATGTATCTAAAATATAGTGAAGGTAAAGAGAGCTGAACTATAAGTACTGCAAAGAGAAGACAAAGAGAGAGATTTAATCTTGCTGTCAAAGAATACAAAGAATTTAAGAAGTTGATGAATATGGATGAAATAGACAAGTATCTTATGGATACTTATTTACTTATAGACACTATATTAAAGATATTATAATTAAATAAGACAACGTTTAAGATGCACATTTCTAAGTTGAGTTCATGCAACATTGTCCAGCTGTACTATACGATTTTCCCTGAAACGCGCTGCCATCTCCAACAGGTATACAAATATGGCAGCTCTGCGCAGGCAACAGCCCAAAAAGTCAACTCAAAGTTAATTACGTTTACTCTGACACACATATATGTTTATGCATATATTTATATATAATATATATATATATGTGTATGTGCACAGTAAAAGTCAAAGACTTTTAACAAGCTTCGCCTGAAAATTGCTATGAAATTAATTTCGTCAACTTTTCGGGGTGGGAAATTTTGCGAGCGCGGCATGTGATTCGAGAATTATGGCAAAAGGCCTCGCCGAGCATCGCATCGCCTCGCATCGCCTCATCGCGAGGCGTCGTGTCCAGGGCACAAACAAGCGATGCCTACATCACACTTCAACACAATCCGGCAATTTCATCGAATGCCAGGACGCAGACAAAGTAGCGCAGCCAGCACAGGGCTGGGCGGACGGAAGGGGCGAGGGCTAGAGCAGCAGTTAACCCCCTTTTTGTAAACCAAATGCATTTTACGTTACGCTCGTTGATGATTTTCTTCTGTGCAGGCATGCATGTGCACAGTCTATCCCTTTCACACTGCCTCACTCACGCTCTCCTTCTATCTCTCTCCCTCTCTGTTTGGCGCAGTCTGTTTTGTCTGCATATTGAAAATTTGCATGTTTAAGCATATCCTTGCCAACACTTTCCATGCCGGCCATACTTGCATGCCCATATATGTACTGAGGCCCAGAGACGTAGGTGGAAGAGGTGAAAGGGGGATGGACTTCGATAAATTTAACTCAAAAAAGTTTAGAAAATATAAAAAATTAAAGATGAGATGTAAATTTTGAAAATGCTTAAAATAATATTTAATATTAATATATAAGTAAAAATAAAAAAAAAACAAAAATAACAAAAGTTAAAAAAAATATTAAAATAAAAAAATATTGTCAGTTTTTTAACAAAACGACATTTTTTATACATATAAAAAGAAAATAACTTTTTAATAAATAATTTCGAAGTAAAATATTAAAATGTAATAATTGATTTAAATTTTTTTTAAATATTTTAAATACATAAAAATAATTTTTCTTAGAAGCAATTTTGTTATATAAGTGGAATATTATTTTTGGTATTTTCAAGCTCATGGTATATTTATTTATTTATATCATATATTAAAAATCCGTCCCCGCTTAAAAACGTTCCACAACGCCTCTGACCTTTAGAAAATCTAAAGCTGAGCTGGGCACAGGGCGCTGCAACATGCCGGAAGTGCGCGCAGTTTAAAGCTTATCGCTGCAATTTAAGTTGCCCAAGGATATGCGCTCCTTATTGAGGCCCGATCGAGGCGAGTGGAGGCGTGGCCAGGCGTAACAGCTCAGCATGCTGCATATATCAAATAAATAAAATATAATTTCCGTGCAAATTAGTTGGCAATTTTGTGCACGGACGACGACGTTCAATGAACTCGCCAAGCCGAAAAGAATTTTACATTTTTGTGTGAAGCGCGGTTCATTAACTTTTCGACATGACTGTCAAAAAGTGCAAATGCAACTTAAAAAGAATATATTTAACTAT
The DNA here is from genome assembly GCF_003285905.1 of Drosophila hydei. NCBI lineage: Eukaryota > Metazoa > Arthropoda > Insecta > Diptera > Drosophilidae > Drosophila > Drosophila hydei. The sequence continues at coordinate 2,625,557 of NW_022045827.1, forward strand.
GTGGGCTAACTGTTGATTGATCAGTGGAGAATTTTGTATCTTTCAGATGACAAAACTCTCATCATTAGCAGGCGACTTGCTAATGACTATTCATGTGTGTGTGATTGAGTGTGTGTGTGCATTAACTAAATGCAGCATTTGCCTGACTGCAATGAAAAATGATTATTTCATGGCCAAAAACAGAGACAGCAAAGTATCTGACAGATACAAGCACATACACACTCGCATAGAGAGCCTCAACTCTATTGCTCACTCTGGTGTTGACACTTGAGAAATTTGTAGCTCATCTTTTGCTCGCATATCTCGATGCTCAAAAAGGCAGACAGACAAAAACTGCAGGCGAAGAGGCAGGGGAAGCAGCCGGCTGCACAGCTTTGCCACTAATTACAAAGACACATACACACACACACATACACTAAGGCACTCACACTTATGTGCGAGTCACACTCTGAGTCAGTTGAAATGTATCTTATAGATACAAACAGCTCGCAGCAGGGCAGCTGGCTGACTTTTGCAGTCAGTTTTGTGGGCGTTGCCAATTTAATAGCTTTTGGCTGTATTTCATCTTTTTTTCTTTTTGGCATTGCTTGTAATAAGATGTCAACGCTGTTTAAATCATTTTTGACTTATGCAAATTTTTGAGCAATTGAAATTTTATTATGTTAAAAAACCAAATTATAGCATAAGTTCATATATAATTTATAAAGTATAGCAGATGAAGAGTTTGAAATTCCTATATAATGTATGTAAATATAAATGTTTATAAAGAATTCCTAAGAGATCTTTCCAATCACATGGCTTCCTCTCCTTTGCCTTGCTTTAATCAGCTCAGGCATAGATCTTCTCTATATATATTTTCATATAATAAGCATATTTCAGCAGCTTGTTAATATGATTTTCCAACCTAATTTTCACGATTTTCCTTGCCTTGACACATTTGAGCATATATCAACTTGATGCTAACGCTTCGATGAGCTGTCAAATCATTTTGATGGCAACAGGTAAAAATAAACCAAAAACATTTCTATTTTTTAACAAGCTTCTTCGTTATATTTTCATTTTTATCACATTTTTTATGGTCTGTGAATTATGTGAGGCGTAACATTTAAAAAAGCCGGAAAAAAATAATCATAATAATAATGTACGAATAAAACTTAATGTTAATCAGGTGCGAAATATACGCGAACGGACATCAAAGTGAAAACGTGTGCTGAAAATAGAAAATACAAACAAAGAGAGAAAAAGCGCGCGCGTTTGGCTTGCCCCTGATGTGTCCGCCAGTTGCGGCGAATATGAAATGAAAGCGACAGCAACAACAAACACTTAAGCAGCGGCAGCAGCAGCAGCAATGAGAGCGAATAAAAAGTCGAGCGACTAGTTTTGAGTGAGTTTCGTACAAAGGCAGCCATTTTGGGCGGCTCAAGCTCAGGCGCGTAAGGAGAGCGAGAGCGAGAGAGCAAGTGAGCGGCATTCCAGTGGGCTTTCCAGGCTACAGGCGCAAATATACTATGTGTATGCGTGTGCAAAGGGGAAATAGCGCACGAGTGTACGTGTGTGTGTGTGTGTGTGCGTGTGCTTTGCTAAACAGCCAGATGATTGAGGGCGTTGCTTGGCAAAAATGGCAGACAATGTTGAAAGCTTTAACTACAGCAAGAGAGTGAGTGCAAGAGACAGAGAGGGAGAGAGAGCGCGAGCGAGAGCGACTGGCAAGCCCAGGAGTTAAAAAGGAGGCAGTGAGACACAAAACAAGATGGTAGTGCAAATGAAGGCAAAGGTCGACTGGTGCGAGGGGGATACGCTGAGTGGGCAGACAAGTTGCAACTTGTCCGTAGCTTGTTAACAATTGCAGCACTCAAATAAATGAGAGAGAGTCAAGGAGTTTCATGCTTGTGTGTGTGTGTGAGTGCTAGTCTGAGAAATTAGTTTTGCCAAGGCGCAAAAGAAGCTGTTACCGTATGGGAAACAGCGAGAGGGAGAGAGATGGAAAAGGGCTGTAACAGTTGCTTGGCTGCAGGCAATAAACTTAATTAAAAGTCGCACGAGACAAAAGCCACACAAAATGTGATTAAAAACAAGCAACAGCACAATTTTCTTTTTCTCTTCATTTCTTTTTTTTTATTTTCAGGCAACGGCTGCTGTGGCAACAGCAACCATTTACGCAGCTCCTGCACTTCCACTGCGAATTCCTCTCGTTGCCCGCCTTTCACTTGCAATTGTTTGTCACTCAACAGCGTTGTCTTGTCTGCGCCTCCTCCCTTCCTCCCGCTCCCTTCGCCCTTTTAGCTTTTTATTTGGTGGGGCGGTTTTTACACATTTCACTTGCTACATCAAAGTCTTGTTGTTGCTGCTCTGCTGCCGCTGTTGTCGCTGCTGATTATTCACATCGATTGGCATTTGTGAAATTTCACGAATTGGCACTTTTTACCACTTGGGTGGTTCGCGCGCTAAATTTGTACACATTTTTTTTGCGTTGTTTTTGTTTTTGCTGTGGCAGTTAATCGTAGATGTTGCTGTTGTTGTTGTTGCCACATTCTCTAAATTGCATTGCAACCAATTGACAAGTCGTTTCACACATCAAAGCTGCCTTTTTGTGTGGTCGCCAATAGCAAAATAAGAGCTATTAAAAGTGTAAAAAGGCTACACTGAAAAAACCATAATTAACTTATTTTCGTATTATAAATATATTAAAAATATTTTTTAGTTAATTTAATAAGTTCATATATTAAAATTGTAATAAATTAAATAATAATCCAAAAATATAATTCATAATTATTGAAAAGTTAAAAAAGTTAACATATATTTTTTTAAAATATAATAAATATTACTAGCAACATAGTAAATATTATTTATTTTATTTATATATTTACATTATTTATTTTTTAAATTGTATATTATATCTTAAAAGGAAATATAAAGTGCAACTTAATCATATTTTATTTTATTAAATAGTAATAAAACAAAAAAACTGAAATTTTCAGAAATTAATTAATCTAAAGGAAGCTGAAGTTAGTGTTTATGCAGAAATTGTAATATTTAAAGGAAGTTGCTTCCTTGATCCCTCGATCTCTCAGCCGCTAAAGTAGCATAGAAACTGCCCCTGTTTCGTGCTGATGACTTTACAAGTCGTCGGCTGCCCACAACACCTGCCGCTGACCCGGCTCACCCTTGACCTTTGGCTGCCCATCGCGCCTCCTGCCGCGTTTTTCCAGCTAAAGAAGCCTAGGCGCAGACTGCTGCCGCTCACTGTTTGAATGTAGGGCGCGTGTGTGATAGATCAAAATGTAGGATAAAGCAGGAGCGGACATTAAAAACCATATAAAAAGAGAAATTTTTATAGTTCGGTTTCACGATTAATTAATTACAAAATATTTGTTTAAACTAAGCGAGCCAAGGGACAAATTGATTAATTGATAAATGAATGCAGCTTGGAAAAATTACGTGCAGCTCGAGCGGCAGAAATACGAGTCTAAACACCAAATATAATACACCTGTTTCAGGCAAGGTGAGCAAACATGTGTTGCCGATCGAGAACAGAAGAGAACTATAAATAAAGATATGTATAAATAAACATAGATATATATGTGTGCACATATCTGCTGATTAATCGCGCAAAATTGGAGAAGAAAACTTTAAAATTTAACGAAAAAATTTTGATTTATGTGGAAAAGCGACAACTGACAAGCGACACACAAACAAATATATCAAATTTCCGTTTTAATTATGAATATTCAGTTTTTATTTGATTTTTTCAGTTCACTGACGTCGCAAGTTTTGCGCACGAAGAGCTTTGGAGACTCTCCGTAGGGATACACACACATGCACATATACAATGTATATAAACAGTGCCTACTAAATTTAGTTCCAACTCTAAGCCAAGCAGCAGGATACTTAAATGAGGCTTTTAATGTAGTCCAAGATTGAATACACTCAAATGCGTCTGTTAGCTACTATCTACAAGTTCAGCTTAGCCTCTGTTGCTTAGCAGATTAATACAAAATTTATATAAGTTTTATGCCAATTTGTTTAGTTGACCTGTCACACTTCATACATTCATTGATAATTCATTTCAATATTTGCATTTTAAGCTATTTCTGCTTTTCAACTTGAATACCAAAATTATCTTATATTATTTTATACCTCTTTTCTTCAATTTCACTCTATCTCTTTTTATAGTTATATATTTATTAAATTGTATACATATTTCTGCCCAGTTTTATAACAGTCTTGAACACGCTCCATTCATATTATTATTTTTTTTTAATTTTATATCTAAAATAATTATTACAGTTGAACTATTGGTTGTAAACTATATATATACATCTAGTTACATATATATATAGTTATATGTTTATATAAATTAAGTAGGCTAGGTTATTATATTATGACAGTTTTATGACAAATGGCAACAAGAAATTCTAGTCTCATATCGTATTGATTTGCCCTCTTACATATTTGTAGAAATTATTTATTTATTAGGTTGAAATGGATAAGTGAAATAGAACTGATGAAATTTAATAACAGTTTGGCACAATTTGATGACATATAAAAATGCTCAAAGTTATGACAGCTTTAAATGGCTTTTCGAACAATTATATACTATCATAAAAAACGATTTTTATACTCTCTCTTATATCCCTTCTTATACCCTCTCTTATACTCTCTTATACCCTCTTTTACCTATTTACTTAAGTTTTATTGTATAACAGTTTTGCATATGTTATAAAACAGTATATCTATTGCACTTTTCCATAACCATTTCCTCCCCTTCTAATTTAATCTAATGCATATTTTCATTCACTAAAAATTCTGGCCTTCGTCTTAAACTGTTTCAAGCTTCAAGCTATAGCTGATAATGCTCGCTTTGTGCGCTGCATCACCGATTTATATGCAGTTGCGACGCTAATGAGCGTAACGAAATTTATGACATTCCAGCAACAATAACAACAACAACAACATTTGCATGTGGTAGCTGGTTGTTGTTGTTGCTGCTGCTGCTGCTGCTCGCATAATTCTCACACTTCGACAGGCCGCAAACGAAAAACAAATATAAATTGAATGCCGCCAAAGTTGCTGCTGCCTCTGCCGCGCCCCGGCTCCAGCCGCCTCTGCCACACACACATTGAAATGTCAAATTTAGTTGACAATTCATAAATTATGCGACTGGGCGCTTAAATGGCGCCACTGTGCGAGAGGCGAGGGCAAAAAAAACGGTGGCGGGGCACAACACACGCAGTTATACACACTCATACACACACACATTTTCATATTGTCATTAATTTTAAATAATTATGAGGCAAGTCAGCTGCAAATCACAACAATGCCCCAGCTGGGTGGCCCATGTGTGGCAGGAGGAGCAGAGGAACAGCCGAGAGAGAGAGCGACAGAAGTTGGTCGAGTACACTCAGAGAAAAAGCCAGCTATGTTGTTACGTATGTGGCTAAAGATTAACATTTATTATTTTTGGAATAGAAAAATCTTATGTGAAATCTGATTTTGAAATGATCTTATAAACGATATATAATATATAATATATAATATATAATATATAATATATAATATATAATATATAATATATAATATATAATATATAATATATAATATATAATATATAATATATAATATATAATATATAATATATAATATATAATATATATTAATATAATATATTATAATATATTTTCTTCATTTAAGTTTCTTTCATCTGTTTTTCACACATGCAAATTTTCATCATTTTTTTTTTCAAATTATTTCAGTTTCTTTCTTTACTTCATTTGCCAACATTCAATTCTATCTCAAAGTCGTCTCTTTTCTCCAAGTGCAGCTGCTCTTTTAGCATAGACTCTTAATTAACTGCCTCCATATATCCTGCGCTACAAATTGTTCACACTTCAACGTTTTTGATGCCTGCCCCCACTTTCGACGCCTCTCTGCGGCCCGCACTTCCTTTTCACGTGCGTCGCTTTGGCTGCTTTAAAAAATCTGCCCCCGCTTAGCCACTATTTGCTCCAAGTTTGGGCATCTAATTGACATGTTCGTGACACATGTTGCTCGCTACAGCTCCTGGGCAGACAGGACAGACAGACAGCGCGACACAGGGACAGGGACAGGGACCTCACACACACGCGCCTCCAGCGCAAATGTCAGCGATATGAGAGTCGATGATATATGATTAGGAAGTCTCGGTTCGTTAGCTGGAATATATGCACGTTTATATATATTGGAGTAGATATGCATATAGCTATAATGAAATGTTGTGACACTGCCACCAGAGCATCTCCAAGCGTAGAGGGTGTCAGGTTCGGCTACATTGTGAGAAGAAAAAAATATACAAGTTTCTGATAAATTAACTGAAGTTCATTAGCAAGTTTCCACATTGTCTGGGAGACTCAGGTTTCTAAGATTACTGCATTAAAATTTGGAGACTTTTATAGTTTTCTTAAGTAGTAAATGAGAGCTTTGTACCTTAGGCCAGTTTTTGCCCTGACTTTGGTTTGTTTTTGGTGCCAAGATTCCTAAAGGAAATTATTTATTGAATATTAGGCCAATCCATAAGCATTTCGAGCGCTTTCCACATGCCCAATTCATTAGCTCTAGCTTCAAATATAACTTGTATATATATGTGTCAAAGTCTTTCACTTTCAATGGATCTTCAGATCTTTTAGACATTTTCTAAATATTCTATTCACTCTTTTTTCTTCCTTTAGTCAAGCTTATGCCACTTGTTTTGTTCTATACGTTATATACTCTACTTTTATTATTTATTTTGTCAAAACTTTTCCTCATTTCCTCATACCCTGTTTGTTACTTGCTTATTTTCCAGCACTTCCTTCCATAACAAATCTCCCTGCTTACTTTTTCATTCTCTTTAGCTATCTGATACTCAACATATTCCAACGTTATCCAACACTAGCACACTTGCCACTTAGCCTCGCTACTAAGCCGCCGCCCATTGCTCTTCCAGCTAATCCACAAAATCTGCACTTTTCATAGACCATTAAAATTAACTAGCAGCATTAGAGAGGGCAGAGCAGTAGATGCGGAGCAGAGACGAGTCCATTGCCTGTAGTGCGTTCTCAATTGAATCCGCATTTTATACGCACAATGCACAAATCCGATTTGAATTTTGAAGGCAGCAGCAACAACGAAAGCCGAAGCCAAATCCGGGCAGGGCGATAATCGCCAATCGACCCAAGCAACAGCAACAGCAACAGCAATGACAATAGAAACAACAATAGATATAACAACATTAGCTAACTACAATACTGACACCCTCCGCCTACCATGTCGCACACGCCCACTCACTTATACGCACACACACACACGCACGTGTCGAGCGACTGTCTGTCGCTCTGTCTCCCACTGACAGCTACAAATTGCGCTACAAGGCTGAGCTTGAAGCACGGCAAACGGGGGGCTCACCTCTCCCAACCTGTCCCTCCCCCCTCCGCCCGCTGTTAGACCAGTCAAAAAGTAAGCGTCGACGTTCGTGTAACTTTCAGCATAATGACCCAGACACGTGGCTGTCTAATGTGACCAGCCGCCGCTGTCGCTGCCGCCACATAGCAAAGTGTCGAGAGTGGCTCTTTGGGGCAAGGTATGCGGGCGACTGAGCGCTGCGAGGGAGGGGGGTCAGTTACATGTACGCATTGTTTTTAGCCCGAATTTTTATGTTAAATTTTGTGAAATGCGAGATTTTATGTGCCTATCTGGCTCGCTTTTAATACACTTTACTGCATTGCGGGATTTGGCGCAATTAAATGCGTGCCAAATTGTTGAGCTAATTGAAATGGCACTTGATATTTAATTAAATTGAGTACAGAATTTACAGATTTTCATACAATTGCTTGGCAATTAAAGGGATTTCCGAGGGGAATAACGAACGTGCGCTTAGTTAAACACAAGAGAAATCAAATTGCGAAGTGCAATTAGAGCCATGGTCAAAAGTAGGTAAAAATTAGTGTGGGCAGACCACTATCTAGAGCTTACTAAGCAATGTTTATAGCAAGTCAAGGGTTCAAATCCACCAACTAAAATATTTTTTAAGCTTGCACTGCTACTTCAAAAAATGCTTCTACTACTAAAAATTCTCTGCGGTAAGCCTCATGAGGTTCAAGGGTTCAAATCCAACTGAATGAAAGCATTCTTTAATATTTTTCTAAAAAAATATATATATATATTCTATAACAAAAAAAGTTAGTAAATTGAACAATTTGATATAAAGAACAAATAAAAATAATTTACAAAATTTTAAATCAAAAGTTTGAGCCTCTGAAATTTTTGTATACAAAATAAAAATTTATTTATAATTTGCAGTTGAGTTTTATACTCAACATTTTGAGTCTCTTTTATATATAAAAAATTAAATATATTTATAATTTATAGTCGAGTTTTTTGTTAACATTTCAAGTCTCTTATTTTATATATAAATAAAAATTTATTTATAATTAACATTCGAGTCTATGACTCTACCAATAATTCATGCCCAACACGCTTTTAGTCACCATTTCGGGTCTCACAATGCTTCGCAGCTCAAACAAAACTCAAAACTGGCTGTAACAACTCTATTAGTTCGACCAAGAGTTGATCAGCTGTCAATGATATGATATATACTCATAGTCAGAGCAAGAGGGGACACAAGCACACACGGCAAGTAGAGCAATCCATCAATCAAATACTAGCATATGATGTCAAGTCAAGGGACTAGTTTGTTGGCTTCAGTTAGATACCAATCTTTGGGACTGGCCAAAAGTTAATTTATTTATAATTGCCAACAGTCTTGAGCATATAGAACCTCTATTCAGTTCAGTCGCTCGGCCGGTCAGTTGAGTGTGTAATGACTTGTAATTCTGTTATTGAGCTAATGAGCTCATAGCTGGAACATGTGTAAGCGTTACGCTAGCGATAAGAGCAACGGGCAGGCATTTCAATTAGCTGACTGCTAGCGTCTTTGTAGCTCGAAACTCATCCTGTCGATATTAACGCGCAATAAATTAGCAGAAGCGCAAGCTCTTTGAGCTCTTCAAGCTCTTGGGGTCTAGCGTGTTTTTCTGTGCGACCTGTCGATCGGCCGACATTAACATGCAGAACCAGCGTTAGCGTGCGGTCCTCGACGCAATGCGATGCGATGCGATGCGATCCAATCCGATCCGATTCGATGTGATGCGTTCCGTGGCGATGCGCATAATCTTATTTCCCAACTCTTTCGACGGTTAATTTCAGTTTGAGATAATTATAGAGCGGCTGCCACCAAAAAGGCCAAGCCACTAGCTTGGACAAGGGCAAAAGGGGAGCGCTTGCACGCGCTCGAATTTATTATTAGGCCCCAAAGAACACCGTTCTACACCCCCTCGCCCACCAGCCTCTTCGACTCCACGATCTGCGGACAATCAAGTTGATGCTTCTGCGGCGGCTGCTGTTGCTGAGCATCAGAACAGGGCGTTGAGTGTAGTAAGTGATAGTGGGCAGCATCAAGCAGCAGCAGCCAGTGGAAGGTAAAAGCAACAGCCGACGCGTTCAACAGTGCATAATTATACACTGCAATTGGCTCGGGTATATATGAATATCTATGCAGTTAGTAACTGCTTGAGATATGACAAATTCCTTTGCGAACATTTCTTTTTATATTTAATAAACTCAATTGCTCAAGCAGCCAAGTTTTGTATATTTTAATTAGCTTTTGTCTGCTACATTTGTATGTAGCACGCAGCTTTTTGTCAGCCTCACTTCTTACTCTAATTTTAGTTGTATCTTTACTCTGCTAAGGCTTATAGTTTTTCTACTTCTGAAACTAATTTTGACTGGAATTTAAGCAGATGTACACTTAAAATTAGAAATTGTAAGTCAATTTTTAGCTCAGCATATGCAGCATGTGTCTTTATGATGAAGTTGCTTTATATGGGCCAAATTCTTAGGCTATAGCTCACAGATTGTAAGTGAAAGATATATATTATAAAATTTATAAAAATAAGTATAAGTATAAATGTATTTAGACTTCTTGCTCTATACCTTCACCAGCTTTCTGTACCTTACAGAGTATTCCCCTGTCTCATTCAATCCACCGCCATTTGACGTATTCTTTCATTATTTTAATAGTTATATTATTTTCAGCATTCCGTATGATGCAGCGAGTGGATGTGCCGCAAAACGCAAAGCGAAATGCCGACAAATATCAAAGTCATATGCAGCCACGCCCATCAATGGCATGTTGATCTTCATCAAGATCGCAGTGTAGACCAAAAGAGAGAGCGCGAGCGAGAGGGAGTGACTGCTGCTGGTTCTTGGGGCTGCCCTCCATGGAAGCTAATCAACAATTTTCTCACCTCTTTTTCGTGAGCGAGAAAAAAAGTATTTCAGAGTGGAAAAAAATGTTTGCGGTAGGCGTTTGTCGGACTGAATGTTCTGTCGGCAGAGCCGGATTTCAGCCGCCCTCTGCAGCAGCGTTTGCCTTTGTTTTAAGCCGCAATAAAATAATTTTTTTCTTTTGATAATAAGACACCGTGGGGCAAGTGTGTGTGTGCCCGCAACCTGTTGCATGTCCGCGCACAAATCGGGTTAATCGATTTTAAATCGTTTTGTCGAATGTTTTCATTTTTGGCTCTTTCTCTGGTCTACGATCAACAATTGCTTAGAAGATTAATCTGCTGTTAACTATTAGGCGTTCGTTAGAGAGCTGGTACACTCAGCCACTGCACCACTGAGCCGCCGCATTCAATCAACCACTTAAAAAACGGACATAGTCTGGCTTTTGCGACTCGCAATCGCGTGAATTATGGCGCTCGTATTATTGCGGTTGCGGGACATATGGATGTCCATTTAAATCAATTCGAATATATGGCATCGTTAATGGAAATTTATACGCGCAGTTACTTGCCACACCACCACCACCAATGAGCGAGACCACACAACAAACAACAAGCAACATGCAACACACAACAGACAACAGACAATATTCAACGTTCAAAGCGAGGCAACCAAATAAAACTTGCTGAATATTCGCACAGCCAGTTGCAAATTGATGGACAACCCACCGGGCAGAGACACCAGCGAACAGCAGCACCACACACTGTCCCACTCTCTCCCTCTCCCTCTCCCTATCCCTCTCTCTCACTCATTCTCTGTAGGCACATTGTATGCTGCTGTATTTATTTATAGCATCGCTCGCTGTACTGATTTTTCAAATACTCCACTAACTGACAAACGCTTCGAGCTTAGCCACCGGACCAGGGCAGAGGGTCTGCTCCGAGCCGCAGTCACAAGTTGTGCCACACACACACACACGCACCACATGTAAAGCTTAAAAAATTACGTTTTCTCAATAAGTTTTGATAAAAATCAACATCATTTGTGGTCGGCCCAGTTGGGGGGAATTCCAATATGGTAGCACAAATGGCAACAGAAACAGCAGCTGGCTCAATGCTGTGTGTCTCGCGAGTTAGCAACTGCATTCGATTCGAGCTGAATGTAAAATGAGCTACTTAAGCCAAACAAACTGCAGTGAGGAAAGCCGAAAAAGTGAGTCAAGTTATTGGAGCGATATGTTCTATGTGCACAACAGATAGATATAGATTCAGATATAGATAAATATCGTAAGGCAAATTCTTTTCGGCAATTTATAAAAAAGGACTTTTTCTACACTAGATCTTAGTAAAACATTGATTACTATATGTATTAAGAGTATATAAGTAACTTATTTTTATAGGCACAGCGTTTTCCAACACTGCATGTTGTATTAAATATCCTGTTATATAAATGATTGAGTTCTGAAGTCCTCAAAATTCTGAAATAATTGTTGTGAGGTATCGTTGTGTCTCATAGAATAGCCCTGAATCTCAATTATATAGTACTAAAAATGCATTTTCCAACACTAAATTGTACTAAAGCTATTCCTTTTCTCTCTTTCTTTCTTCTCTCTCGCTCTCCTTCATTTATCTTTTCCTTTTTTACTCTCTCTCTCTCCCCTATTCTTCTTTCTAACTCAATCTATCCTTTTCTCTTCTCTCTCTTCACTCTCCTCTCTCTCTTCTCACTCTTTCTCTCTTCTCTACCTTCTGTTTTCTCTCCCTTTCTCTATGTCACACTGTCCCTAAACTATCTTCAGCTCGCTCAAGTTTTATCACTCGACTTAATATTCCCATTACCTATTGCTCTTCAAAAATTCGATTACTACGCACGACTGCCAATTAACAGCCCACACATATATGCCACACATGATTGCATGTAGCGCAGTCAATTCAGAGGACCGTTTGCTCATTAGGCTACTCGAACGCCCCTTATGAGATTCAGAAACCAGTTAAAAACAGCTCATGAGCAGCTCCTCCTCACATTGTTGTCTCCTCCATCTGCTGCTACTCCCGCCAGCCGGCTGTTGTTGTTGTCAGCTTAAGCTAAGCTAAGTCGCCAAAGCGATCTTCACTGACTGCTTGCCTAACTGACTGTCTGGCGGACTGACTGACTGCTGTGCCCACCACACAACCACAGCAGCGCTCCACCTCAACCACATTCACATTCACAACTCTCAACTGGGATCTCATGCTCATGTCTTACGCTCGTCATTTGCGCGATTTTTAAGCTGATGATCAGCGACAAACGATCTTTCACTCGCCTTATGATGGATTCATACCACCAACAAATTTGCCACTGATGAATGGATTTCTGTCTGGGTATCTTGCTCACAGCCAGCTCTACCCGACATTCTCTCTCTCTTTCTCTCTCTTTCTGTATCTTTCTGGCCATGTCATTCACAGCAGTTGCGCAGTCAGCCGATAAACGCCAACATGGTGTAGAGATTTTGTTCAGCTTCTGGAATGCGTAGCAAGTTGTGGCAGACACGACAGTCGCGTCGCCGTCGACGTCTCTTAAAACAGAGACAGCCAAGTCGAGAGTTGCCTTGAGAGTGTGTAACAGATTGTAACAAATTGAACGGGCATTTGTAGCGACAGCCTCCAAGAGCTGTCATTGTAGAGCATCACTTGGGATAATGCTCAAGATTAGGATGGGTTAAGGCTAAATAAAAAGAAAGACATTGCACGTAATATGCTGCCTAAGCTGAACTGACACTTCAAAGTAGTGTCTCAAGAGAATGTGAATATTTATTATTATTATTATTATTATTATTATTATTATATGATAATGTACCGGTTTGCTTTAGGTGAACTTGCTTAAGTGATAGAGTTCGAGATAGTTGGATAGGATTTTTTATTAATATATATTTCAGAGAACTATAAATATCAGTTTATATAGAACTCTAGATTTAGATAACTCTAGAAACTGACTTTCACAATGCCATCTAGGTTTATTTTGTCATTGAATATTCAAATTAAGCTGTGATTACTAGAATATTAATTTAGAGAATTCTACAGTCTGGTACAAATCTATTAAAGCAGATCAGCATTAGAATGGTAAATCGAATCTAAATTCTAAATTGTGTTATAAAAACTTTGCGTTGATTTTGAAGCAATTGCACAGCTGTTAAAATATTCACAGATTCTACTACTTGCAATATTATTTTTATTTAAAATAGTTCAAGCTTTGCCATGAACTTTATGTTAAGCAAAGTTATTGAAAACTAATTTCTAATTGACTTTGCTTGCATAAACCTTTGGCAACGCTTGAAAGTTGAGCTCGCCTCAGCTAATACAATTCTACATCTATGCAAATGCTGAACTGGCTCTGCTGCACCACTTCATTTACAGCTGCTTGCCAAAAATATATTGTCATTTGCCAACATTCTCTCTGCTTACTCTACATTTCCCCAATCACATTATGCTCCATTCACAGATAAATCAATAAAGGTAATTTGTCCATGGTTTATTGACGACCACCCACCACACAATGGTCATCAATTTGTGCCATCACTTTGACACTTTCTACAGACATTTCTTTGATATGCAAAGTGACCAAAAGCTGCACAAAGCAAATGCCGCCGACAATTGTCAGTCGATGTGCTCAGCCGTCTGCTGTCTGTCACAATCACTCGATATTGAAATAGGATAAATTACCTATCTATTTATCAATCTAGCTATCTATATATGTGTTTGTATTTAGGTATATAGTAAGAGTGGTACATAAAGAAATAATATTGCCGCGGGCTAATGCCGCACATCAGAGGAGTAGGCCGACCCAGCGAGTGAGCGCATTTAATCGCCACTTTTGTCAAACGTGTCAATCAAAATTCTTCTGATGTCTAGCTGGAATTGCCACGCCCCCCATATCTAATCGAGTGCTTATGGATCTTTTATCAATGTGGCACAGTGGTGCAAAGTTAATGTATGTGGAGCTAAATTTTATTGAAAATTTTAATATAAATTTCAAATTTTAGTATAAACTTTGAACTGCTTTTGGTCAAGTTAACAGTTAGAAAGTTATTGTTAGTTATAGATTAAAATTCTGACAAATATATATGAGATTGTGGAATGTTTCTGGAACACATTAGTTTAAAGGTGCGAACTCCACAGAGCATTTTAGTTTAAGCAAACTTTCTTCAGCACGAATTTGTTCTTCTGATTTTCTCAACAAGAGTTTTAGTAACTTTAGAGTTGGTTTTAATGTTTGTAAATAATTTTAATATTAATTAAGCTTTTAATTTGAACCCTTATCTATAACTATTACCTCTACCCACTGTGCTATGCCAGGTATTACAAGACAAAAGCAGAGCTAGGAAAAAATTAGTTACGTTTCAAATTACAAATGCAGCGCGCTCTGTGTGTGTGACTGGTATCTGTATGTGTGTGTGTGTGTGCCTATATGGTATGTATTACTGCTCTGTGTGTGTGTTGGCGTGTAAAAGCGCCGCGCGTTGACGTGTCAGAATTTTCATATGCATGTCAAGTGTCAAACGCTGAAAATCACTCCATAAATGGCACCGCACAGCCAGCCTTTGGCCACGCCCCCTCCAGAGACAGCCCTTGAAGGCAGCGACACCCGCACGCACCTAGAAGGCGCTGATTACAGCAACTGTTTTGCGCCGATTGTTGATTTCGTTTGATACGCTGCTTGTCATGTCAGTTTTGACAGCCTAAAAGTGGAATGAGCGAGAGAAAAAAACCCAACTATGATCGAGATGACGTCGGATGCTGGTCTGAATTGTTATGATTTTTAGTGTTGCTGGTGGTTGGACCTCGCTCATTCGTTATGCTTAACTTCAATTAGAGGAATTGAGAGTTTCTCCACAAATGCACGGTGGTTGGGCCTAGGGACAGCGCAGGGCTGCACCCTAGACAACCACATAATTGCCATTAGATTAGCTGTCATGTTTTAGCGCGCTTTTGTTTTGGTTTTTTTTTCTTTCTTCTCAAACTGCGATTTGATGACAATGACACATTTTTACTTATGTATATGTATATATATCTATATATATATTCATTTTTCCATGCCCCTCAGCTTGGATTTTGATTTGACATTGATGTGTCAGCCCGTTAAATGAGCAAATATGACAGGGCTTGTTTTTGCCATTGTGGCTTCACACCCCACGGCCCTTAAGGGTGGCTGATTGCGCATTGTTGCGATCTGGGCTGCTGTTGGCTCACTGACTTTCTCAGGATTTGTCAGTTGTTTGCGAGCTTGATTTGATTTGATTTTGATTTGGTTGTTAGGTCTAACCTTGAGGGTCTAGTTAATTGCAGTTCTTGCCAAATCCTGCACTCTAGACAATGCACAAACAAAATTAGCTGACTTTGTTGAACCTTAAGATTGACTTTGAAATACTAACGATCTTTGGCATCGCTAGGTCAACAAGAAATTGGCCATGGGAAGATCGGCTGCTGTAGTGAAGCTTGAAATTTCTTTACCTTCAAATTTCTTTTGTTATAAATTCTATCTCAAACTTTAATAAGTGTAAAATATTGTGAAAGAAACATATATGCTAAAAGAACTCTGCTTTCATTTTAATAACTTAAATTTATGAAATACTTGAAAATATTTTTATCGTACTTTTGCATTTTAAAATGTTAAAGTTTTATAGAAATATTATTTATATAATTTTATTTCAATTCAAAATGTCTCTATATATTTTTATTATTTTTTTTAAGAACTTCAAGCAGCCCCTATCTCCACTTTTTAAGCCCCTATGTCTGCTGTTTTCCTTTTTCTTTTAATGAATAAAAACATTTATCATTAGATGCCAAAACATTGGCCAAACTATTGCAATATCTTTCAAATCTCTGAATAGGCAGCTGTCTTTGCTAATTATTATTATAATTATATATTAATCATATAAAGAGTGATCTCCAACTCTCTTAAAATTTTATTAAGCATCAAAATTAAAATTCAACAAAAAGATTTCTCTCTCGCTCTCTCTGTCTGTCTCTTTCAAACTGCTCCCAAACAAGAACTTAATAACTCAACTTAGTCCTCTACACACGGCCACATTATCCACTTAGTTCTGTTAGTTTTACTTCTCAACGTTTAAGCCCAGAGACTAATCTAGCCTAAATCAATAATACAGCTGCCCTTGCGCTGGGAAGAGGTTTTCACATTTAAAGCATATTAGATAACTTGTGCCCGAGACATGGAAAATAAAGCGGAAAATTTCGATTTCATGGCGATAATCATGAATCGTGATTTATTTAGCGGAACAATTTGTCAGTGCGGTGGCGTTTTGCTGTCCGACCCGTGCCCGTTCTGATTTACCCCGATAGCCAACGGCCACAACAGCCACAATAAAAATGGTATGAGCAGGGCGAAAAGGCCGAGGACGCACGGTATCAAAGGGGTGGTTCACAGTTATATTGCCGCCTGCCTGGCTGCTGTTGACTTGTGAGTGCTTTGCACCACGAATGCGGATGTGGCAAATGAAACGCCGCCGTCGCTTTGGCTCTGCACAAATTCGCGCAACTATTTTTGGGTAACATTCGGCGACATAAAATGTTGTTATCTATGGTCTCATTATCATCATCAAACTGCGCACAGTGCGAGGGTGCAGAGCAGCGCGCCTCCCTCCCCTCTCAGCTTTATCCCTAACCCAAGCGTATGCAGTCAAGTTGAAAATTAATTTTGTCACAGTTGCGCATCGTCGGATAGTGTCATTATGATATCGATAACCGACAAGCGAGAGAGCAGCGTGGACCACGGCCACGACCACGACCATGATGATGATGATGATGATGATGTTGATGCTGATGAGCCGCCGTATGGCGTTGCCAATTGCTAAGCATACGCCGTTAGATAATGTCCTTGCCGCTAAATTGAAAAGTTGCGCTGGTCGCGTGATTTCAATTTTTTGGCTGCTTTTTTTAAGCGATTTGTTGCGCTCGCAATTTGTTTGGGTATTAGAAATATATATAGAGCTAACGCTAGTTGTTTTTTGGCTGCTCTGACGTGGGAATTTGTAAATTAATTTAAATGAAATTTAGATTTTATTAGCTGCACAAATTGATGCACACTTTTATGCGAGGCGTGAGAAAGCGTATGACAAAGCAGGGTAGAGGCATTCCAAAGGGAGAATATGATGTGAAAAAGCTTAAGCTAATTCTAAAGTATTTGTGAGAATTCATTGAGATTGGCTAACTAAAATATAGATATCATATCAAGCACTCTGAAGTACATCTTGCATACTTCAACTACTTGTCTCAACATCAAAGTTCAACTGGAGCTTCAAACTAAAAAACATCAAATTTAAAATTAAAAGCAAATGCCCAATGACAACTTCAGACAAACAACCAAAAGTCATCCAATTGTCGGCTACTCGGGATCGATTCGGCGGCATCTAAAGAGAAAGAGCACTAAGAACTACTTGACACTTTGAACTAATCGCATCTAATTTGACAGATTTACATAGGGATTAGGCCAGACACAAGAGAGTGAGTGAGTGAGAGACGGAAAGACGAGAGGTTGAGTGGCCGTTCGGTCATGGCTAAGAGGCATTCTGCTAAGTACATATTGATGACTTGACACTGACTGACTGTCAAATGTCAGGCCAGGCAGCAGACGAAAAATCGACGGTCATATGTGATGCGAAGGTGAAGGATTAAATAGACGAGACCCAATTGGTAAGACGCATAGACGGCAATACAAACACCAACAGACTGCGTTGACAGTGGGTGGAACTAGAGGGAGAAAGGGAGAGACAGAGAGAGAGAGAGAGATAACTAATGGAAATCTAGAAGAGGGTTAAGCTTTTATAGTCTAGAGTCTAGAGACCCAGCGCACAAGTGGGCGTTCAAGCTTAAGCGTAATTCACACTTTTGTCACGGGTAGTTGGTCAGAAACTGTAGTGAGAATCGCACAGAGAGCTGAATGGAACGGATATTGATGACACAATGTTGCACATTAAGTCATTCAATTCGAAACGTTGCACAGCTGTGACGATTTTTAGCACCCATCACCAGCAGCAGCAGCAGCAACAACAGCAACAACAAATCAACGACACATCAAGCGCGAAAAAAGGGGTTTGGCTCGATATGTTACGGTCGCACTTGGCCTAGAGATGGTAACGTGCTCATAAAGCTTAAAAATATATCGGCAAAACTTGAGTTCAAATAGTTGATTGATTAAACATGAAAATATACACAATTTGGTTTTAGGAAATTGTGATTTCATTCTCTTTAAGAAATTTCAAATGAAATATCTATAAATATAAATATCTATAAAATAAACTAAATACTATAGTTCTTCTTCCATTAATCTCAGATCTTCCTATATTATTTACTGTATATTTTCAGTCTATATCAAACTTTTGTAAGCAGCCATTCATTTATATAGCATTTCGTGCCCTATAAATCATATCCCGTTCATCTCTATCTATTCGTCTGGTGTTAGGGCGGGGGCACGCCGTCAATTTCTCATTACTTTGCGTCATTAGGCACTCAAATTGTTCTTGCCCATAGAGTTCAACTCTTTTCATTTATTTTTTATTGTATTTGAGACTGGGCAAAAGTTATTGAAACGGTTGCGCTTCAATGCTAAACGGAAGTGCTCGTCGTCTCCACGTTGCCATGGGTGCATAAGGTGCGTCAATATAGAGTGACAAAAGGTTGCGCTTGGTCTGGCTCCTCAATCGAACGAACCCATTCGAACACTGCGCTAATATTGTCGAGTTAACTGGCGCCGACATTGTTGTTGTTGCTACAATCATTATTCCAGCTAGTTTTTGTTGTTGCAGCGTAATTTGGTTTTAATTTTTATGACTTTTGCACCCTTTTTTTCTACTCTTTTTGCCTTGTGCCAACTGCTCAACTGTCGATGCATTGCTATCAACGCTCTCGCGGGGGCCGACGCAAATTAACAGCGTTAATGATCGATTTTTATAGCAATCGATATAAGCGATATATATAAGTGTGTTTTAGCTAGTGTATTTGACATTCGTCAGTTGGTCAGCTCGGCGAGAGGGAGGGTTATGGGCATTTGGCATTGACATTTATGGATTTTCGCTGCACATGAGCTATTGATATGAAAGTTGAGTTATTTATGTGTTATCATTGTTAAAGATGACATATATACATTACAAGGGTGTATATGTCTATATATATGTGATTTATTAGTATAGATATATATATTACATATAACAGTACTTTATCTGTTAATATTAATTTTAAAAGATTGGAACAAAAATGCTGCTCTCCTTAAATAAATTTAAAAAATTATTTGATATAAAATATATAAAAATGTATTGTATACAAAATATATAAAATACTAATAATATAATAATAAAATATAAAAATAGTTTTTATATTATTTTTTTGTATTGTAAAAATATAAGAGAAAAAATAAATATAATATATATTTTTATTATTGTTATTTTAAAATTATGTAAATTAAAATTTATAAAAATATATTATACGCAATTGCTCGTAATTAAAAATTTTGGAACATTTTTTACAGACAATTTTTCCTTTCAAAATAATAAGGAAAATGGTTTACAAGCTTTTTGAGGCTTATTCAATTGGTCAATTAGCTACATAAACAATTATGTATTACATACCAGATAGTTTTGTATTTCCATCAACTGATCGTAAAACGTTTAAGGCACATAGAAATAGAAAAAAGAGAACAGAGTTGATATATAAATTGGTTAAGAAACTTTATATTTTATAATATATATATTATTTTTAAATATTTATTTTTATATTAAATTTATATTTTACTTAAAACTTGGTAAACACCAATTCAAATATTTGTTATCTTAAAAATAATTTAAAACCTTGCTGCAGAATATGTTTAGAGTAAAATCTATATAATAATTTGAATATATAATATATAATTTCAATATACAACAATTCCCAACTGGTTCTGACCAATACGTTTCTCTCCATCAAGTTGACTAATATATTACACACATATTTCTATATACATCCATTTCATATTCTCCATATTTACTTAATTGATGAGCTGTTAAAACATTTGAATTATAAATTCAATATCTCCGATAATTTATTGCACACTTCCAGCGCAATTATGTAAAAAAAAAAAAGAGAAAAATACTAACGATTAGCATTCTGGCAAAATAAATCATTTATCAGTCGAATCAATTAATAAAAGCAATATAATTAACACAGACCCTAGCAAAGTGATTTATGTCTATACTTCCTATTGATTTCTATACTCAATTGTTGCTCTTATCGAACACGTCAAGAAAAGCGCATTATGCCTAGGAAATGATCTAAAATTAGCTGCAATTAGAGCTTGACCCATATTTCGAGGCGACATCCAAACAAATTACCGCGATGGAGTTATTAATGTTAGTTCTTCCATACATATCTAGACTATCTCGAAATTGCAATCATTTGGCGAACTAGTTCTGATTGAATATGCGAGGAACTGGATCTTGTTGCATGCGTTGCTGCTGTCTCCTGGTTCCCGTAAGTCGTTCCATTAGCTTTAAAGACTTCCGCAGCTTCTGTTTCGTTTGCTGTGTGGCAACCGGCTGCAACAAAGAGCGGAGCTGACTGGTGTTAGAAGTTGATAGACATTGAGATACGCTGTAAAACTGAAACTTTAATTGCTTGGCTAACAATCTCAATGTATTTGCTGAATATATTTAGCTGTGAGCTGGAGAATTTAACTGTTTTGCATAGGGAGAATCAGACAGATATATAGAATAAAATTAGAAGTTGCATAAATAATACTTATGTAGATGTAAATTGCATATCAAGTACAGAAAAACTTTCCTGCATAAGTATTTTAGCTCTTAGCACCTTTTGCTTTAAGCTAAACCCCACCACTCTCTAGATTACAGGGTATGCATTCTTCGTGTCACCGCCATCAATTAAATGCCATTGAAATTCAAGAAACTTTTCAGCAACTAACAAACGCGTTGCACGATACTCTAATTTGCAAAGACACGTACCAAAAGAAAATAAAAAAACTAATCTAACAGCCTCCACGGTGGAGACCAAGTGCACGTCCAAGTTCGCGTTCGCTGTGCGAGTCGGGGCCTGTGCACGGGGTTGACTCGCATTTGCATTTGCATTTTGTGTGAAGGAGCCAGCTGACAACTTTATTTGGCTGACCAAAATGGCTTCAAATTACTGGCGAACGAGGCCAGCGAGTTTGGCTTAGACAACTGGCTCGCCCGAGAGTTGATTCTGGCTGGCTTCGCTGGCCTGCTTCAGTGTGTTTGGGTAGCGCAGGCGCATAAATAAAGTTAGCGCCCAATTTATCATATTTGCGATATCTTTTTGTTGCCAACCAACTGGCGCCGGCTGGCGACTGGCCACGTCTTGTTGAAATCATGTGCATACGCTTGTCTGGGCCTTCTCGATGCGTTTGTGTCTGTTGGCTGAGAGCTGAGAGCTGAAATCTGAAGTTGAAGTTGAGCTGCGCTTGTTGCCAACACAATGGGTGGTGCTGGCTGGCCGGTGGTGCGGTCCATTGTGTATGCCACTTAATT
Organism: Drosophila hydei; assembly: GCF_003285905.1. Lineage (NCBI taxonomy): Eukaryota > Metazoa > Arthropoda > Insecta > Diptera > Drosophilidae > Drosophila > Drosophila hydei. Next base: position 2,647,380 of record NW_022045827.1, read on the forward strand.
ACACGGAAGTTTGCTTCAGCTGCAACTGGAAGCTGCCAAGTCGACTTAATGTGCCCTACGCTCGCTCCTCTCCGCATCGTGCAGCTGGCGGTTCAAGGTTGAGCCGTAAACTGATATGCAGCATCCGCAGCAGACACTCGCTGGGTGGTGATGCAAAAACTAATTGCAACAAGCTTGCAACGTGCAACGTGCAACGTGCAACGTGCAGCGTGCTCGTGCTGCAAGCAACTAACACGCATATGGCGTGCCAACAACAAGCAAATGTATCTCAGCCAATAAATCAGCAAATATTTCAGCAATAATTCAGTTAGCGTCGATCCTGGGGCTCAGGTGCCAGCCTGTTGACGCTGGTATTCACGCCTTGAGCACGCGTCTGCCCACTGATCAGCCAGCTAGCTAGCTACACAAACTAGGTAATTAACAGGGGAGCTTAAGGAGCAGACATTGCACTGAGAACAATTTGAAAGAATTAAGCAAGAAATTCTTTAGATAAGGCTATGACAAAGGCAGCAGACAATTCGTTGACATAGAATAGAAGAAGAAGTTGAAGAAGTTGAAGAATATGAAGACGCCAGCTGACTATACAAAGGAAGAGCTTTAAAACGTTTACGAAAGTAAGCAAGGAAGAGTCGCAAATGTTGAGGTATTCACGTTCAAATAAATTTCTTTTTCGCTTAAAGTATTACTTCCCAGTATTACAACTTAATCATTTCTTTCAGTGCACGCGTGCAGCGCATGCGACAACTGCTAGGACATGCAGCGAGAAACCCTTTTCACATTTCGCTTCTTGCGCCTTGCGCGATTAATCAAGCGAGCCAAACAGTAAGAGGAAGAAGCACAGCCAGTTCGCGCTGCAGTTCCAGTTCCAGCTCCAGCTCCAGCTGTGCCTTTGACACTGGCTTAAAATGTAATGATTTAGTTGCAGATTCATAATTAACGTGTTCGGCGGGCCAAGCGCATGACTCACAGACAGTCTGAGCGTCTGGCCGGGGGCAAGTCGCAGTCGTCGTCTCATTAACTTTCAACTTGCTGCAAGTTTGTGTGCCGCATTAGGCGGCTTTTTGTTATGTTATGTTTTTGTTTTCTTTATACTGCCTAATTGAATGTCGGCATCATTTCAAATGCTCAGCGCATCATTCGGAGGTGGAGCTTTGGCCTAATAGCCTGGCATACGAGTACGAGTTCGAGTAATTCCGGTGTTAATTTGTGTTCCAGTTGGCCATCAATCATGCGGTAGGTATCTGGCGGTACTCGAGGCTACCCCTGCCCCTGCCCCTGCCTCCGACTTGCCTACCGTAAAAGGAAGCGCATTTTTGTGGGCGTTGGCGCGGCTCAAGCGCTTTGTTGTTATGCGATTCACTTTTCGGCAAAAGGAGTTGCCCAGACAGACGACCAGGCGGACCCCACAGTCAATTGCATAGCTGTGCGTGAGAAAATTGGAGCCACAATGAAGTGGCCACAAGTTAAAGCTATTTGAAAGTTGAACTCAATATAAATAGACATGAATTAGTTGATCAAATTAAGATGATATTAAAATACATTTGATAGGAATTGATTTGTTTGCCTAGCAGCAGGCATTAATGCCTTTGAGATAGAAATCTTCGACTGCATTATACAGATTAACAGGGCATATTTTGCTGAGCATACATATATTTTTGGTTATAAAATCAAGTTAAAATAATTTGTAGAAATTTAACCCTTTAAGATAAGCTTTCGATTAGTTTCTAGGAACTATAAAATTCTAAGACAATCTATCAGAATCATCAATTAAAAATCTTCTTGTTATTGCATTCATTAAAAGAAAAACAAAAGTCTTAAAGCAAGTTCCAGCAGGTAAAATTGACTCCAAAAAAAGCTGCCAATACAATTCCAAGTAAAATGTCAGAACAGCGACGACCACTTACAGCAGCTGGGATCGTGTCAATGATGTGCCACTGCCACACACACACTCACACAGCAAGCGAACAAGACACGAGACATGCAACCAAAATAGGCGCAACAAACATGAATGGAATTGTCATATATATATTTAAATATATCTATATCTATATCTGTATACATTGGTGTACTATGGGCCAAAGCTAATAATCAAAGCCAAATAATTAAACGACTGTCAGAAGAACACGACGTGCCAGACAGACAGCCCAACAAGCCAAGGGAATTAGGAGTAGAAGCTGCTGGCCCACACAGACACCAAAGTTGACACAATGCTGCGATAAATTTGCTCATCATTCACTCATTCAGTGTGTAAGTCATTCACGATCACAGCTCGCCTCTTTCTCTCTTGCGACTATGAGACACGTTGACTATAAATAAAGCGGGCCTCATCAGTCAAGTTTGTCTGAAACTGAACTGAAGTGAGGTGAGGTGCCAATGATAGTGTTGGTGGTGTTGGTGGTGTTGGTGCGACATTTCCTCATTCCACTGGCTGCATCCAATTTGCGGTGATCATTCATGTAATGTAACAAGATCATTTCGATTCCATGCCGAGGCGCTGTGTGTGGCTGGCAAGCGAGTAAAAGTGTCAACATTTACAATGTACCAAATGTCAAGTCGGCCAACTGACAGCTCGGCCCCAAAGACACAGCAGCGACAACTACTTATTGCCAATTGGGCAGCAACTGTTGCTGTTCCCGCTGCTGCTTCGACTGCTGCTGCTGCTGCTGCTGTTGCATGCGAGCAAGTCAATGGAAATTGGTACATCAAATGTTACCTTTTAATTGCATTACACATTTTACAGCCATATGCTGCACCCACTTGCCAAGTCTTCATCAGCATTCCCTCTGCTGATACCCTTTCAAAGAATATTATGAACTGATCACGAATTATGTAACACTTTTGAATTTATGTATACTCAGTAGATGGGTTATATTTCTTTAAAAAAAGTTTTTGGCAGCAAGGCAGCTCTTTATTAAAAATCTAAACATAAATTTGCCTTTTTCTAGAATTGACCTATCTGAACTCAGCTTTAACTCAACTTATTAAAATGAAACTTTATATAGTTGCTTCTATTGACTACAGTAAGAACATATATCAAAGTGAAGCCAATAGGCATACTATATCATATAGCTGCCATAGAAAACTTAACTAAAAATTTAGTGTTTAGACTTAAAATTCTTGTATATCTCAAGATGCCTTCAGGTTCACTATGTAAACAAGTTGCCTATATATCTTATTAATATGTGTAGTAACTGTAGTATATAATTTCTATAATAAATTGATATTTTTTAGAAACATTGTTGAAACATTTTTTCTGCTCATAGACCTTAGGCTTATATGTATTTTATAGCTCAATATAATTTCTTACTTATTCAAAATTTCTTCAACACTTCTTTTACTTTATATACATAGAGTATTTCAGCTTCAATCGCCCCTATCTTGGCTGCACCTACTTATATTTTATTCTTGATATTTTTCTTTGGTTTTCTCTTACAATTTTTATTTTTTATTTTTGCATTTCGATTGAGTTAATTGTTTTTATGCCCGGGGTGCCACTGACTGGGCTATGTCAAACAACTGTCAGTTAGTTCGTCATCATCAGCAGCGGCAGCAACAGCAGTTGGGCTTGAGAGATCGTGATCCAAGGCATATGATTAATTTGCAGTCATTTTAGGCAGACGATCGCCTCACATCGTTTCATTGTTTAAACAAAATATTGACTCATAAGTCTGTTGATTAATTAAACTCACCAATAAATCAGAAGATTGCCAGACGAAGCGAGAGAGAATAAATCGAAGAAAGAGAGAGACAGAGCGAGCAGAGACACTTCAGCTGATGAGCATCAACACCGCTGGCAGTGTTGAAATATTGACACCACAGGTGATTTTATATGGAAGTCAATAATTTTGTTTGTTTTTATTTTCGGATTCCTCTTTTGTGCCTTGTTACACAAATTAGGCACAGACAACGCCTCAGTGCGTCTCTGACCCAGACAAGAGCCAGCCCAGGTGAATAAACCATCTTCAAGCGCCATGCGGGCTTGAACTTAGGGCTAAGGGTCAATTAAATATCAAAATCAACATCTAAAACACACACAACACACACGCTGCTATCGGAAGTATGCCAAATGATGCTCATTAATTAACTGTCTCTATAGCCTAATCGTTAGATATTTTATGGAAATGAGTTTAAAATTTTCAATTTATTGATTTTTAATAAGACATTTCCTCTCAATTATAACACAATGAAATCGCTTGTGGCTAGTGTAAAATATTTTTGTTAAGATAGCCAAGATCTTTGTGTTTACTACTTAAATATTTTTGAATATTAATAAAAAGTTAAGACAATAAGTATGGCAAAAATATTTGAGCTTTGTTAATATTATGCTATATCAAAATACTCAAAAAAATTAGTAACTAAATCATAAGCTCAAATACTTTTTACTTTAATAAGACACTAATATACAGCAATTTTATGGAGTTTTTATTTTCTTTTTCAATAAATTTCCTCTTTTTGTTTAAGACAACAAAGACCCATTTCATACAATAAATGACTTTAGCCAGACCAATTGGCGTCAGCTGCTGCTATTTAATTTAACTCTCAGGTACAACCAGCAAGGTAAGCCAACGTTTTGCCAAGCAATTTCAATTGAATTTATAAGTCAATGCACGGCAAGTGGAAAAAGTTTTGTTGGGCCAATTTGCTTTCTGCCTTAATCCAAACAGTGGCCGCCAGCTCCCCCGCAATCAGAGCGTCAGGCAGTGTCAACCGCAAGCCGCCAGCCGCCAGCCGCCAGCTAATTATATCGCCATTTTAAATATCAAATTTTGCATTCGTTTATAAATAATTCAGTTGGCAAATTAGCCAGCGTGGTGTGTGTTCTGCACTAGTGGCAGTCGTGACAGACGCTATAAAATGCACATGACAGTGTGACAAATTTCACATAAAACAATTACCAACAGCAGCAGCAACAACAACTGTCGCTAAATAACAAACGACAGCCAGGCGGCAGTCAACGAAAAAGGAGAAGCAAAATATTTAATTGAATTAAATTGTTTGCTGCTGTTACCAATCGCAATTGGCCAATTTAGGCAAACAGCTAGACAAAACGCAAAGTACAAAATTGTTAGCCAAATGAAAGGCTCGCCCTCAAAAAAAATAAATATATAGAGGGAGTGAGCAAAGCACAGAAAGAGAGTGAGAGAGAGAGAGGGAGGCAGTTGGAGGCACGACAAAGGTGGAAAGTGGCGTCGAGTGTCGCTTTTATTATTTACTTTCAATCACATTTCGTCACGAAGTAACAATAGCAACAGCAACAACAAATAAGTGACATGATAAAGCAAAGAGTAGACGAATGTTTAATACACTTACAAGCTGTTAGGCAGGACTTTAGGCTGCTGGTAAACAGTTAGTTGAGATTTACTTCAATAACCAGGCCTTAGATATATGTATACAGATAATTTGGTATATAATTGGATGCTATATGAAGACTCAATAGTCTTGTATACATTATATATATATATTTATTATATTATATAATTATATATTGTGCCATCTTATGATTCAAATTTAGTAAAGAAATTTCTAATATAAAGCTGAATATTCGCAACTAATTTAGTAAAATTTTGATGGCATTCCATAAATTTGCCCAAGAAAAAAATATGGTTCAATGCGGCATTTAGTTAAATGCTTTCGTGTTGCATATAATATTTATAGCAATATATTAAAACTTTATACAATCATTTTTTGTGCACTTTTTGATTGAACTGTAGAATAGTGCACTATCTAGAGATTCTATGGGCAATGAGAACTTATTAGTATTAACATTATTAAACAGAACAGCTGATTGGGCTATATCAATTTCTATCCATAAGCACTCAATTCTTCTCTGTTAAGGCTCAAATGGACAGAAATTGAGAGACCAAATCATAATACCCTCTGGCAGTGTAAATACACGCAGAGAAAAAAAGCAACAATTCATGACGGCTTCAGCAAGAGGGCGTTTGTCTAAATGTCCGTTGAGCTGGTTGGGGGCGTGTCTGGTGTGTGTGTGTTTGGTGTACGTTGAGCAGTAGTTGGAGGCGGTTCGTCATTTGCATAGCGCAAATCACAGTAACACACACACACTCTCCACACACGCTTGAGTGAATTTGTGGACATTGTTGACAAATTGCACATAATGACATCAAATTGAAAATGATTGTGTGCAATTGTTGTTTTATTTCGTATGTACTCTTTTTTTCTTTTATTCAATTTCTGACTTTTTGTAGCTCTACTGCTATCCTGCTCGGTCCCCGCCACAAAATACCTCTTACACATTAAAATTAATGGGCAACGCAGTGGCGCGTAAAAAGCCCAAACACGATACATCACCCACACACACACACATACAGCAACAATCACAGAAAACACACCTACAACAACAACACGTGCCCTGTAAACAGAAGCTGCACTTGAGATTCGTATAGTGCGCGCCGTATCTTCAGCTTCTTCCTCTTCTTCTTGTTGCTTGTTTTTGGTTTTTTTTCCACTTACATGAAAATCATTTCACTTTGCCTAATGTGCAATTAGAAAACGCATTTTCATTAGTTTTATCGCAACAATTTTGTTTCAGCTGTGCTCAAAATATTGAAAATCCATACAAAAGTCTAGCACGTGCGCCTCTTGCCAAAGTCTTATGTAAATGGAAGCGATAAGCTTTCAATAGAGCAAAACGCCTTGCGCTAGCAGAAAGGTATCTATCATTAGCTTATCGTCTATTGGTTTGAGATGCTGCCGCAGAGGGCACAGGGCAGAGGCTAAGAGTGGAGTAGGTAGTTGAAAGCGCCAACAAAATAAACAAAGAAACCAGATGACTAAAAGCATTTGGCCTCTATAATTATGAACATTATCATTATGATTGGGGGCGCTACTTAAGAGCTCTAAGATGATTGGCAAATTGTGGAGGCTGCAACAAGGGAAATCTGAAAAATATATATATATATGGTATGGCAATGAAACAAAATATATTTGGGCATATTGTATAATTTGTTAGGAATAATCAAATAAATACTTTATTATTAACTGAAGTGATATATACAGAACTTTTAGTCAACAAAATTTCGCACTTTTCTACTTTTATTTTTTTTGGAAAGTCGTTAAGTTTATAGCCCATACTTTTATATTTACTACTATCTAAAATGTAGTTTGCTCGCGCAGTAATAAAACACTTATAAATGATGATTTCTTGTTTAACTTAAGAATATTTTTGTTTTTAAATATATAAACCTTTTTTTGGTTTTTATTTTGTATTATTCAAAAGGAATTTGGCCTGCATTATAATTTTTTATCAATCTTTCTTATAATTTATGCATATCATTCCTTCATACTATCCATTATTCACTCCATCATTCATTCAAAAATACTCCAATTGCAGCTTAAACTATTTTTTTAATTTTTCAAATTTATTTGTGTCTTAACACGTTTATTCTTTCTATAAGCTTTTCTTTCTTAGTTATATGCACAGCATAAAACATATGAAATATAATTGGCTTGGCATGTTTATTTATGCATACGCGCACAATTTCTACATTTAGTTAATTATAGTGATCTATGCGATTTGCCATTTCCATTTCTATAGCCCAGTCGAGTTCAATGTCTTTGGCTCTCACTTGGCTTGAAAACAGAAACAGAAACGGCAAAACGCTTTCGCCACACACCAGACTCAGCTCAAAGTAGTTGGCAAATTAGCAACAGCAACAGCAACAGCAGCAACAGCAGCAGCAGCAACAATCACTGCAGCAATTACAGTGCAAACAGAAATAACAACAATAAATAGCTATGAATAGGTATTTACGTCTGCTCAATCATAGGATCGTGTGAAATGATTTTGATCATTGGCCATCTATCAATATTTCAATATGATATATACAACGGCAACTGTTGCTGCCAACGTTTAATTAACGTGATAAATCGTTTGTAAATTTCTTAATTATTACGTAGCCGTCGTGTGGTCAGTTCCAACTGATCCGTGTGGCTGGCCACTTCAATAGTAACCTTTTTCTATTTTTTTTCTATTTATTTTTTAATTTGTTGCCATTCACCTTAGCACTTGCACGCGTATTTATTTTATAATAATTTGCCAGCGCCAACTATAATTAATTTCATGTGCATTTGCAACAACATTTGAGCGAGTCGCGCAAATTGTTTTTATGAAGTGAACAACAACATCGACAACAGCCGCAGCAGCAGCAGCATTAGCAACAACATCAACAGCTATGAAAGCAACAACAGCAATGAGAACAACCTGCGCACAATTATTTTATAATTCTTTTTTTTTTTGCTATTAGAAAACTGTTAACAAGTTAATTAGAAATTAAAATAGAAAAAAACTGAAATGAAATAGAAAATATAACAGTTAGGATTACATGAAATGCAAAATAGTTGACTGCAATATACCCTGTAAATTGATGTTTGTAGTAGTTTAAATTAAAGTAAGTTTGACTTAAAATGAAAGCGACTGTCATATGCCCTGTAAATTAATGAGTGAGCGCAACCAGAGATATTCTATAAAAATTATTAAATCATATCATATTAAAATCAATTATATTCAAAATGTTCCACGCGTGACTGCTATATACCCTGTAAATTACTATATATACAAATTCCATATTGATCATTTTTTTCAGACATAGATCGTCTTACTTATCCTTTGTTTATTAATTCTAATTAATTTATATACCCTATAATTTGATTAAATTTACAGGGTATGCCAAATTAATATGCAATTTGATCTGTGCTGTGTTGTGTTGAGTAGTGGCACTCACGTAAGTGCCATAAATGTATCTGGCAATTAAGCTAGAATTATATAAGAGCCAGGCAATCGCATTTTATCTAACTGCTGCTAAATGTACAGTTCAAGATGCTTTAACTGCTGCTAAATGTATCTATTAGCCATGCTATACAGTTATTAAATTTCCAGTGCTCTTTGGAACGCGTTACATATATATATATATATATAAATATATGTAGAGAGATATCTTAGAGCACGGAATTTAATTTAAAGACAATTTCTAATTATTGTATGATATAATAGAATTTGCATTGCTAAACGGGCTATCACATAACTGTATAATAATTGATAGTATGAAGATTTTTAATGATAAAGATAATATATATACACAAATACGTGTGATAGAGCTACAATTCCAGTTTAGTTTATTTTTGATTAGAAATTTGTTCAAGCCTTAAATTTGGAAAACTTTTAAGACCTTTCACAAAATCGATCAAATATTTTCTGCTGCAATGCCAACAATTTATTCGATTTGGCCAAATTCCAAGGCATTCAATAAATGCAGCTGCCAAAAAGTTATATTTCGTGGCAAAAGGATACCCAAAACAAAAGGACTAAGACTGAGCTGCTGCCAGGGCACTAATTAATTAAAAGCAAAATTGAAGCTGGCAACAAAACCAGCAGCAGCAGCAGCTACTCGAGATGCTGCCTTACTAAGCGCCTTGTGATCCTTTCTTAATTGAAAAATGTCGTCACAAGAAGATGCTGCTGCTGCTGCTACTGCTGCTACGTCTTCTGCCAAGGCAGCATTCAGTCAGCCCAAACCAACAAAATCCTTGTTAATCCCGCACTGAAATTGGAAAAACCTGCAGAGCCAGAGAAAGTCTTACAGCTCCAACTTCCTCTATCTCTTTGCCCGTTTGTCCATTGCTGTGCCAGCGCTCGTAAAATCAACTCTTGAGCCGCACACGCAGCGCCATAAAATTATGTAATAAATGCAACATCAAATTTGGCTCCGGCCACACTAATTGGAATGCAATGCAGCAACAATTTGTTAAATAGAAACATTTCCAATCCCTATGCTACATAATCCTTTGCTCACAATATAAAGTGTCACAATATTACACTTTCACAACAAAAACTCTGCTGGACAAGCAAATCGTTTGGATTCTGAGTCATAGCCCAGACAGAATATAAACAAAGATGAAATGCAGGAGATTTGAACTATAGAAAAACTCTGCAGACTTTATGTCTTCTAAGGGGGGCATCTCTCTCGCCTCGCTCGGCTCGCTCGGCTTTCATTCATAAATTGCTCAACGATATTGCCTCGTAGCTGCTGGCTGTTTGATGGCGAACAAAAGAGGTCGTCACACCTATTTCTTTCTTCTACGCTATTTTGTTTTTTTTTTTTATAGTTTGTTTGGAAATCAATATCTAAACAATGCAAGCAGCGACGGCCCTCGACAAATTTTCTGGCTATATTATACAGAAAGGTGAGTGAGAAGCAGTGCGTATGAGACTGAGAGATACCTTGGGAAAAGTGAATGATTAAAGGAACGCAAGGAAGCAACCAAAATATTATATATTTAATATTTTCTTGTTAGAAAAGTTTCTACTTCAATAAAAAAAAATAAAATTTTGATCTATGTTATGTATATATCAATATATTATGTGCAAAATTATAGTTTTTGGTATATTTTGTACTACAATACTTAAGAAACACATTTGATTATTACCTAAGAAGTCACAGACCAAAGCTCAAGTCTCTAGCTCAAGTAGATCCTGAGTTCAGCTGAGTTTACTGCAGACAAAAGTTCATCTCAACTTATAAAGACTAGTTAAATCAAACTCGAATTGAATAAGTATATGAAATCATGTACTTGATATAGTCATAAAAAATGTCTTTCACTTGTTAGACACATTGCCACAACTTCTAGATGCCACTCTCTATACAACGACTACAGGGTATACAAAATTTCTTTTCAGCAGCTCAGCAACAAGCAGAAGTTTTGACACTTTTTATGGCACTGGAAACTTTTGTATGTATTACGAGTCTTATAAAGTTAGGAGGCAGCGTTTCGGACAAATGAGCCCGCCCGTGTGGCACTTGGACACATGGAACAGTTTGGTGGTGGGAGCAGAGGAGCATGAGGTAGTTTGGGGACCGCCGCGTCGCATTGTCTATGGATGCTGGTCATCTGTCTGCAGCGAGCGAGCAGCACATTGAAAAGCATTTCAGCTCATTTGCATGAAAATCTGTTGAAAACACATTTAACTGAAATCGAATGCCTTTGAAAATATGTTGAAACGGTAATTTGTTGGCCAGTTTAGATGTGTTATTAGCAGCGTTTATATACAAGTTACGCCCCAGAGAGATAGAAAAAAAAACAAACTCAACTAGTAATAATAATAATAATATCCGTGATACCATATCCAGATAGTTCAACCAGATTTGGTTTCTTTCTGTATTCGATATTTGTGCTCTAATTTATGCACACCAAATTGGGTTGGCGTATGCTATTCAAACGGCAGTGTAATGTCTGTATTCGAGCCTGTTTAAAGTGCAATAAGCATGGCTAAGACTGATCTATGGGCCAAGATATTCAGCCAGAGATTGACTTTTGAATTTACATACGGCCAGATTTTCTATGCTCTCTGTGTGTTATTTGAACTGTGTGGCTATTACCAGATAAGGCTGGAAGTTTGTAGTTTGATATCGTTATTTATTGCGCTTGATCAATCAGAAGCGAATTGGACCTGTCTTTGGGGCAATCTTTTTCGGCTTTTGCATATCAAATAGCTAGAAAATAAAAGAAACTAACTCGAAATGAGAATGTGGATATTTTCTTTTACTCTTAATAGACTTTAAGCTGCAGTATATTGCAACTAAATATATTCTAGATATGTACCAAATATTCTTTATAATTTTAAAATTCTTTTACTTTATTTTATATCAAGTTATTTAGGTAAATCATAAATTATTGTAGTCTTAGTGCATTTAGAATATTTTTGAAAATTCTCATTAGTTTTGTTTTCATAACTGTAACTACTTCCTAGACTCTTTTTCTCTAGCTCTTCAACATCTCTTCCTATTTCTGAGATTTTTTGTACTTCTCTTCATTGATTTCTGAAACAGGTTGCCTTGTAACCTTTTCTTATTTCGTTCGCTCGCCTGTTTCCTTGTGCTAAACTTTGTGATATACGTAGGAAACGTTCGTGTTGAAAAATGTGATGTTTAATTTCGCACATTAAAATCAGAAAATTATCAGACACGACAAGCCATAAACCGCACATCGAATGCTGTCGTAAAGATACAACAAAAATATTAAAGTCAAAAGCGGCTCAAGACGAATATTGAATGCAGTACAAAATGATAATAAGCGCGCAGCAGCTAAAAAATATTTCAAAATTTATAATTTTATACAAATTTGATGACATTTTAATGCAGCATACAATGTTCTTAATTTTAATAATACTACTGGCAAAATAACAATATATTATTTTATTAAAAAATGAAGATAACATTTTGAAAATTTATTTACAATAAATATTTAAAGTTTTTATTATAGAAAGAAAATCAATTTCTCAACCAAATACTCCATAAATAACACTCTACAGGGTATGCAAAACCCCTGTCTAGGAATGTGAAAAGAATGGAGCACAACCAATCAGCTCTGTAGCCGCTTTAGACTGGGCTGCAAAAAAGAAAAGAAGTGCAGTGGGCAAAGATTAAAATCTTCTGAGAATTGTGCACAAAAGCGAAGCGGGCAAAAGGTAAGTAACATAAATGAGTGTGGGGCAAGGCAGCCAAAGAATCAAATCGATATTGAGAGAAGAAGGTAAACAACAGCAACAAAACGGGAAAAAGGCAGCGGGAGTGTGTGGGAGTGGCAGAGCGGCGGTTGAAGCCGAGGCCAACACAGAGGACAACGCGAATGGCATGTAAACAAATCGATTTGTTTCATTGATGACATTCTTGCCGAGATTTTTTTTCTTTTATATTTTTTTTTTTTTGCAAAATGTCATAAAGTTTATGACTTAAGTCTTTTGTTTGACAGGGACTGGGACGGCGACTGGAGCTCGAAAATATCATTATTAAATCTGATCGAACTGCAAATGAACCGGTTTTTGGGTAAGCTGCAGCCACACAGCAACCACAACAACCACACAGAAACCACAGCAACCACTCCACGTTTAAGTTTATATGCAGATTTGCCAAGACTTTTGCATTCACACCTACAAAAGTGTCATCCGCATGGCATTTGCCAACCCATCCAATTCCCGTGCCCTCCCTCCGGCTGGGCTTTTGGTTATTATTTTGCTTGTTGTTTTTTTTTAACCACAAATTTAACGATTAAGACGTGTTAAATTGTTAACAAGCCACTTGCAGTTATTGCCAATAAGCTGCAAATTTACGAGTCTTGCCTCAGCCTCAGACACAGACACAGCCATAGCCACAACAAGAGCCACAGTCACAGCCACAGCCCCTGCCAGAGGCCAGCTTTGGCTTTCGACTTGCATCGTATTTATTCTTCTTGGCTTGGTCCGTTGTCTAGGCCCAACGCCATTTGCATGTGAAAGCTTTGTGTGCAGCACAACTGCAGCAGCAAGTGGCAAATGGATTGGGTTGGGCTTGGAGTACGACTTTTATGTCTTTGCCCCACAGTTCGAAACGCTTTGATATGCTCAGCGAGCCATCGTCGTCGTCGCCGTTGTTGGCTGGGTGGTGCGTGCATTTCAAATGTCTGATCTGCTTTTCATGGCCTGCTTTATAAATCAATGCATTTTATTGTGAGTCGATGTTAGCCTTAGTTGCGACTTAAAGGGATTACGAATTATTTTACAGGCACTTCTTGACACTAAAAATTCAAAAATAAGTGCAAAGGTGCTTAAATAAAGGGCGTGCGGAACGTTTGTGAATGCAGAACAATGCAGAAGTGAGCGATAAATTGTTGGAGAGAGGGAGAAAGAGGGGAGAATGAGTGTCTCTCGAAAAGAGAGAGAGAGAGAGAGACAGAGAGAATGGTACGGAACGAGAAAAAGAGCAAGGGAGATAGAGAAGCGAGTAGAGGATGAAGCTTAAATGAAAAATTTAAGAGAGAGAAAGACAGAGAAAGATGAGGAGAGGAAAGGTACTGTATTTCCTTGTTGCTTTTGTGAAGGTTTAAAAGAACGCGAAGATTAAGAAGTAAAATTGGATATGAAACGTCTTACAGAAAAAAAGAAAATCTGAAAGAGAGAGAGAATAGATGATAGATACAGACAAACTTGTGTAAATTTGCAAAGAGTCAAACGTTTAAGAATGCTAAGCAAAAAGGAATTCTGTATTCCTTTGACAGATGACAGATTCATAAATCATATAACATAGATATGCATACAATTAAATTCTGAAAAATCTGTTCAAATTTTATACTCGCTAAAAGCTCTCAAAGAGTTTCTAAATCTAGCATAATCTATTCATAATATTGCCAAAACAAGAATCAACTTGAATGATTTACAAAACCAGTTTCATAATTTAGCCATCAATTTCAAAGCGATTTACATGCTACCCACCATTAGGGAAAGAAACCCTAACAGTTAACCGAAAAAGTGCCATTGGCGATGTGAACATATGAAAAATGGTAAGGAGGAAAAGAACTACCAACTGAATGAAATTAATTTCGAAATGCCTAAATAAATAAACAGTCACAAATTATGCCCAAATTAGCAAAACAACAGCAACAACCACTTGGCCATGACAAAATGCCCAAGAGCCAAATGGATCAAGGGCGGTTGGGGCTGCAACCAGAGTGAGCAAGAGAGGGAGAGGGTGAGGGAGAGGGAGATACGCACAAGTGTCGACTTGCCAGTCCGTGACAGGCAATGCGTATGCGTATCTATGAGATACGTGTTACATGTGTTGCATAATGCCAACACAAACACAATTACGAGTGGGCGGAGGTTGGTACAAGCAATAAATACAAACCGCATAAAGGCGACGCGGCGGTCGCTTAATCCCAGCAGCAGCAGTGGCAGTGGCAGCAGCTAGAAGCGTTGGCCAAGTCACCCCACAGTGTTATTTATACACACACCAACCCCCACCCGGCACAACAACCCCCGCAAGCCCCCACTCCACTGGCCATGCAGAACAAACTGAGCACCAATTACTCAACATGATTTCAATGAAATTACCGCACACACAAAACAAAGCCAAAGCTGGCGAGCGAGTAAGAAAGAAAGAGAGAGCGGCAGCGAGAGAGCGAGAGAGAGACAGGCACAACCAGGACACAGTCTACAGTAAATACAGAATATGAGTTACAGCTGCACTGAGAGAAAAAAATTGGTATGAACTCAATACCTAAATTAAAGTCTTAACTAGACAGAAAAATAAAAGCTAAAAAAGCAGGCAGTAAATATTCAGATTAAAGTAAAGTACAGTAAATATTTAATATATGAGCTGCTCGAAGAGACGAACTTTTAAAGAATATTGTGCTTCTATTAAGTAATACAAGAAAAAGTCAAAGTTAAGCCGTATCCTTTGCCCTAAAGTAAACATTTTCAATTTCAAAAATCTCTCTAAACTTCTTCAGTTAAAAGAAAAATAAAAAAATTAAAACTTTAATTCTCTTCTCTAGGTTAGCTTAATTTTGATACGAAGTAAGCTCAATTTTTCTTTTACTACACCCTCGTTTCGCTCAGTGTACAGGAGCAGTTGGAGTCGCATTCGCAGTTTCAACTTCAGCAAGAACAACAACAGCTACATCAATCTCAATAACAATTCATAATTCATGTTTAACATGCGTTACCCGTGAGCTGCCGCTGAGCAATTTTGGCAAACAACTCCCTCGTACCCACACACCACCCAGTGGGCAAACAAGCAAGCCTGGGCCAGCCCTTTTCAAGTGCACCCACTCCGGCCCGCCGCTGTGCATAAATTGTTGATTGTTTGTCTATGCTGGGGCGTATTTATGACACGAGCTAAAGTTGAAGTCAACTTTTTTGTTGGCTCAATAACAAATGACAACAGCTCAAGGGTGGCTCGACGACAACCACCCCCAACCCAGTCCTAACTGGCTGCTGCTGCTGCTGCTGCTACTGCTGATGATCATCCCTAATTGGTGTTGAATGGAGTTTTTTTTTCTGCGCACTGCCAAGGGTGAAAGGTGGCAACCTGCAGCGGGTGGTTGACTAGCTGTGTGGTTGGCAGACAAAAGCGGAAGCTGCGTGTCACATGGCAAGTGTAATTTTTTTATTGCCTGCCGGTGTGCGAGGTTTGCATTAGCCAAATGCTGCGGATGGGCGTGAAGCTGATTAACATAATTGAGCTGTTTGTTTGCTTTACGCGCTCACTGGCAGCACTTGGGCCATATTTTGCGCTGCCGGGGTGACAATCAATTTGTAGGTCTTATGGAAATATGGCAGGGTTTTGCCATGAACTGAAGACGCTTGAGCAAGTGTCGAGAAAGTATGGAAACATTTCAATCATCAGTCAGTTTTTTGTTTAAATTTTATGGTAAATTTTTGGGTATGGTTAGGGTTAAACTGAAGCTCAAGTTCTTCGTGTATCGTCAACAAAATTCAATTCAAAAATAAATTAATATAAATTAGTTTATAATTCTGCATTTAATCCAACCACACCTTATCACAAAGTTGAAATAAAAATCGTTATGAAACTCACTGAAAGGCATTAAAAATTATATAAAAATTTGCAAATGCGCTGAAATTTGCCAATTTTAAATGCAGAGCTTTAAGTGCGACATTTATGAGTTGAGCTGTAATTTTTGTAAATTTACAGCCGATTTAGCTTACGCACAAAGGAATATGCCAATGCCCGACAAAAGGCAAAGGTAAACCAGAAATGATATAGGCCGCAAAGAAATCGACAAAAATCGACAGAAATTGTAATAAGAAAGCGACAAGCGCCGCGGGGGAGATTATATTCACACAGCGCTGTGTGTGCGTGTGTGTGTTAAGGAAATTAGCATACGCTTATGTTATAATTTAATTATAATTTATTGATTTTAAATGTCTCTTTTATTTATACTTTCGTATCGTTGGCGTCTTTTGCGGCGGCGTTGAAGTCGCCTTGTTTACGATCTGTAAAAATGGGAATTTTATGATGCATTTAATTTGCCAAACTGATCGAAGAAAAATCCACAAACTGAATTATGAATGAAGCTGTTATATATACATATATATAATGTATAGCAGCACAATGTGACCAGCTGTGTGTGCGAGTGGCTGACAGTGCTGCCAACTGGCTGCAAAATATATAAAGTGCCAACCGCTGCCACCCAATTACCAAATGACATGACAAAACCGCTTAAAGGCGTCTAAACAAAATTGCAAATTAGAAACGAGGCACAAAGCGTACACAAAAACAACAACAACAATATGAAAGAACATAAAACTTACGAAAAGCAGAACAAAAGCAAAAATACAGGCAGATAACTGCCAACATGGTAAATTGCGAAGGACAGTTGAAGCTATATATATATATATATATATTTATATATACATATATATTTATACAAACAAATAACATAAAAAGCAAGCAATAAAAAGAAAGCAGCGAAAAAACCATGAAAATGCTGCAACAGAGCAAAAACAAGCGAGAAAACGTTAAAAAAATAATGGCAGGAGTTCGCCAGGAGTTCGAAGATTGTATGCCCTCGCAGGCAGGGGAGCATAGAGTGCGTTCCATGTATTAAAGAATAATATAGTAAGCTATATATTATAATTTCAATTTTTATTTCATTAAAAACTCTTTTTAAAGAAGCAAAATCTAGCTAATATATATTTCTAGTTTATATTTATTAGAACAATTATTGATTTCTTTATGAATATGTATTTGGTCATATTCACAGTAATCTCCAGCAGGTGCTATCAAAACACTTCAAAAGGATAGGAGGAACATTTTCCTATATGTAAGTTTAAAGCTCTAGAGCTCAAATATATAGTAGTTAGATATATTGAACGGAATTAGTGCATCTGAAGAGGAGTTGCGAAATAATATAGGTACAACATTGATACAAGATATTTGGAACTTTTATATTTTATTTTTGGATATTGGCATGCCTGAAAAGTTCTTATAAATTAATTTAATTTTGTTCAGGCTAGTTTCTTAATAAGATATATGCTATAATTGTGCAAATTGCTCGATAAGCAATATTATCAATATAGCATGGAAGAACTTTAATACAGATATCTGCTTGGCTAGACATAGCGAGAGTTACAGAGTTATATATTCCGATAAATATTAATTCTTGATTTTACTGCTCATCAAGTTATTGTTACACAAGCGCACTTCATGCAAATTTTATAATACTCTTCAGTAAGCGTATAGAAAGAAAATTCCGCAGCTTTTTTTAGTCTTTACTTTTTTTTATTATTTTGTGTGCTTATCTTTAACTGCCATCAACAAGATGGCAACTTCCGTTCGCGCGCCATAATGTTTTCTCTACATAGAAGCAAACACACGCACACACACATATATATACATGCACGTATACACAGACAAGTCACGCACACAGCAGCTCCAGCGGCTGCATAAGGGCAAGAAAAAGCTCGAGCGTAGCTGTGGGGTTGTGGGGCCAGTTAAGGCTATGGGGCGGGTGTGGGGCGCAGCACAAATGGTCACCAGGGCGTGTAATTGAGTGCTACAGGACCCTTTTAACATTTTTATTTGCACATTAGCGAGGGTGGAAATGGCGAAATTTGCGCCCAAAAGTGACAGCGCGTTGACTGTGGGTGGCACAGCTCGAGCAGAGCTGCGCGGCAAGTGGAACGTGGCGTGGCTGGCAGTATTCGTTACAATTGTCCGCGTATTGACTTTGCAGTTGAGTTGTCAATATGCTTGGCAGTTACTTTTTGTGCGTTCATCTCGAAAGTCGTAGACAAATTTGTCTGCGGTTCAATATGCGACAGTTGGTCGAGTCTGAGGGCAGGGGAAGCAGTTAACTCGAAATGACAGTGTGGGTTTTGCCTGGTTACTCAGACATATGCTGACGAAGACAAGGGAGAGATATGAGGGATGCTTGAATGGGATAATAAATGGGAATTACTTTGATTATGATTTTTTTATAAACTATAAATTATAGCTGATATTATTTAAGTTGATTTTTTAATTTTAATTATCTCAGTTACTTTTAGCCAAACATAAAACTAAGCTCAACTATTATATACTTACAAAAAAATTGTCCAGAAAAGTTCATATATTTTATATTTCAAGCCCAAGCTTGCTAAGCTTTTAAAGGCCTCGTTCCATTTCAGCCGACGCCAGCTCGAACCCCAACCTGCCAAACCCTTTCAACTGATAAATCAAATTTACTCTTCGCACCACATTCGACTGTAGCAAATTGAGCCAAAGCGCAATATGATAAAAGCCACAGCAACAAAAGTAACGAAAAACAGCCTCCAATCTCATAATTCAGATGGGAGGTTAAGTGTGGGCGGCGTTCAAATGAAACCCTTTTCATACGCATCGTATGAGTAACATGGCTAAAATGTTCATGAATAATTCGTAGCCGCAGCTGATGATAAAACATGAAAATGGGCAAACATAAATCTAGCATAAGAGATGGCGCTCTAAACATGTTCGCTAGCCTGGTTAGAACTACTTAAATATTGGCCAAAAGCTGCAGCAACTAAAGTTCGCTATTAAAGCTGGCCCTTTTCGAGCCCAGCCAGTCAGCAGCTCCTCCTCCCGCTCTCCGCTCCGATTGAGGCAAAGTCAACTTTCGTTTAGCTTGTAAATAGCTCGTTTTCGCAGACTCAGTAACTCGACGCCATGTTAATATATAACAATTAATCTTGACTAAAAGTAGCTGCAGCCACAGCACCAAAGAGGAGCAGCAGTGCGGGCTACACTCGAAGAAATACGGGGAAGATAAAGTAGGAAATAGTGGAAAAGTAAAGTTAATTTGAAAATTTCTTGATCGAAAATGAAAATAGTATAAGCTCTTTGTTGACAGAAAAGCTTGAAGAACTTTTATAATTTGATGCTCTTTCACGCTAGTATTTCTCTTAGTGTAGGGCTTCGCTTCTGGCTAACAGCTTCCAGCTCGCAGCTTCCCTTTTTTGTCAGCTCTTGCTCTTTATGCATGGCAACGACTTGGACGCCCATGTTTCCGCCATGTTGTTTTCAGTCTCACACGCGCACACACACACACTCATACACCCACACACACACACACACATGCACACAGTTGGCACATTACAGTGTTAATGTGCCTCACTGCCGCATGTAAAAACCCAAGTAATTTGAGTAAAACTCGCACTGCCCGAAGGACAGAGCGAGAGGGCTGCTTTGCCCCTTTAGCCCATTTAGAGAGTAGCACAGAGAGAGTGAGAGAGATAGCGACAGCGCAGGCGAGTGACACTACGCAGACTTGCTCCACGCCTTTCACTAGCGTAAGCCCCACTCGCTCTGCCTCTCCCTCTCTCTCGCCACGCTCTGGCGTTGTGGGTGTGCGTGTTAATGATTTTTTGCACACAGCTTCACAACTTGACGCGTCGGTTCAGTCTCTGCCCCTGGATCAGGCTCCGGCTCTTGTGGGTGGTTTATGTGCAGAGCGCATATATAGTATATAGTAAGCATAAACATACATATATATATATATATATATATATATATATACGCGCAGAGGTAGATATAAAATTATATGGGCTGCCAGGTGTAGTCAACGCTTTTGGTTCTGTCTACACGTGTGTTAGCCCCCACAGTCTCCCGCACCAGAAAAGCACTTGCTAAGTGGGGTTACAGGGCACAAAAGTGAGTGCATAAAATTTTAGCATTCTTATATCATAATGAGATATAAATTTAAAGAAGCTAAACAAACTTTAAGATTTGAACATATTTTTGTTGAAGCTCCTAAGTTTTTTTTGTTGATATTAATGAATTTTTTTTTAAATAAAATGCTTAATAAATATTTTGAAATTGGTATATTAAAATGCAATTATTTTATTTTTAATTTAATTTTTTAAAATTAAAGAATCTGGAAATTCATATGTTATATATTGCTTTCATTTGAAATTTATTTATGTTTATTCAATTTTAAATTTGTTATATTTATTTATAATCATTTAATGCTATTTTTGCTTTTCTTATTACTTCAAAAATTTTTCAATTTTGTTACCAAAATTAAACAAATTAAATTAAATTTTTTATCAAATAATATTTTGGCATTATATTTTTACTTGAAAATCCAAGTCAAAATTGTTGAAGATTTTAGCTAATAAAATTCCCAAGTCCTTAACTCGTCTCGTACTCTTACTTTCCTCGAGAAGTTGCCAGATACCTAACTTACATAAGTTTATAAAAAACTCAAACAATTTAAATTATTTTTAAGCATAACTATTTGGCCGTAATTTAAGCTTATTATAGCAAAGATTTCTTTTGTAATATTTTCCAGATAATTAAAAATGTATATAAGCTTAAACTCCTTTTTCTTTTAGTAGAAATCTTGAAATTTGTTTATTTAATATTTTTATTATTATTTTATAATTTTGTTGCTCACCAAAGAAAGCTACTTAGTAATACCTATCTTTATATCATCCCCTTTCATCTAATAACTTGATGTCTTTCGACCCAGTTACGCAGCGCGAACAAAGTTGAAACCGTAATTTCTGCCAAGTACAACACTATCACAACATTTTCATCTGGACAACACAAAATGATATGTATAATAAATATATGCATATATAAGTGCCTCGTAAGCTAAGCAACAAAGTCATCTAACGGTGCTCAGCGCGATGTCAGCTGGCGATTACAGAGCCCAAAAAAAAGTAAGAAAAAAATGCTACGCTACACGTAACTGGAGAAAAAGACTCCAGGAAATGTCAAGTGTCAATCAAATGCGCTGCTGGAGCTCTGACTTGGACTTCAGCTGCGGCTGCGGAGTGGGTCGCATTGCCAAATAGTTAAGCGCGAGCCCATTGAAAATCCTTGGACAGACGCTCGAATCGGGTCAAGAGACGGCAGTCGGCGCAAAAACTGTTTATCATTTAAAGTCAAAGTTGAGTTTAGTTGGCTAATAGAGGCGGTACACGCCGGACAGCTACAGCTGGACAGCACTGGCATTATTAATTACTCTATTTTCATTATTTCTATTTCTTTTTTTTTTCTTTCTACAAAATGAAAAACCTCAAGTGCGACGCCCATTTGAATTTTATTTTTATTTTTTGTAGATCTGGAAGCCACTGCTTATTACAATTTAATTGTTTTACAATTTTGTTTCGGTGGCGCCCATTAACATTTTTTGGTGTGGTGCACGCACCACACGAGGTGCACTACCAACAAAAAAAACCCAAGAAAAAAGTAAAAACTGCGCATGGCTGACTTTCAGCTACAGCCGAAAAAATACATAACAATCATGTATATGAAGTACAGTGAGCACTGCGCGCGAGAGACACTTGAAAAGCGTTGCGTCTGATTTTTACCATAAATTATGCAGATAAGCATAAGTGGGGGGAGTTTTCTTTCTCCCCATTTTATTTAATTGTTTTCGTTTTTGTTTTTGTTTTTTTCGTGGCAACCATTTTTTGTTGGTCTAATGAACAGTTTCGTATTGTGTTCGTTGGGCGCTAGTGTTGGTGGGTGGCAGGGTTTTGGAGGGCAAGTAGGCGTGTAATTGTCAGTTGAGTTATGCCAGAGTAAAGCAAACGCTTTGAATGTCTTTCAACTGTGTTGCGACCACGAGATACCCTGCGTTTTGTATAGGTAGCTCGATTGGGTATAGTTAGGCAGTTTTCCCTGATGATCTTTTATACTTTTTAGTTCATTGTACTGCTATTTGTACTAGTTTCCAAAGCCATATTTATACCACTACTATTTAGAACTTTACTGCTGCTACTATGTATACTACTTTATTTATTGTCCTTATTACTACTAGCAAGTCTCACTTCTATTTATACTACTACAAAGGCTTCCTCTTGTATTTATTCTACTACTACTACTATGTGTACTACTAATTATGGTACTACTACTATTTATACTACTAATACTATTGCCTTCAATATATTATAATATATTCAATATAATTATTATATTACTACTATTATGTACTAATACTACTTTTATTTTGTACTACTACTACCTTATACTACTACTACTATTATTTTGTACTACTACTACCTTATACTACTACTATTATGTACTACTACTACTACTACCTTTCATTACTACTATTATCTACTACTACTACTACTACCTTATATTACTACTATTATCTACAACTACTACTAATATTTTGTACTACTACTACCTTATACCACTACTATTACGTACTACTACTACTACAGGATATCTGTGTGTTTTGCTCTTATGTAAGCATTCGGTGCTCACATTTGAAATTCACAGCACATTTTCTTCGCGTTGCGCTGCAAGTAACAATATTGACAAAAACACGCAGACAGACACACACACGCACACACAGATAGAACACAGAGCGGCAGGAGATGGACGAAAAGGAGTCGCTGGTGCTGCTTAAAATTCTGTGAGCATCGTTTCACAACTTTCCAACTTGCCAAAAAATCGAAAACGGCAAAAAGAAGAAACGCATCACGAATGAAAAAAGAGGAAGAGAAATAAAAGAAGAATAAGGAAAAGGCTGGTAAAGCGCATAAATTTCACGTAGCTGGCAAAGGACTTGATGCCCGTCCGGGAAGATGGCACTGTGTGTGTGTGTGTTGGTGGGTGGATGGAACGAGAAAGAGACAGAGCGACGAGTGAACTGGAGGCAAAATGTGCGGAAAATAAATGAAAATGCTCAAAGCTCGTTCACAACGGTGCTTACGGCGTCCGCAAGGAGCTGTTGAAGTGGCAAATTTGCGCAAGCGACACCCGAGGCGAATGCCAAAGGAGGCGGCAACCAAAGTGGGGCGACAACGGAGATGGCAGCAAGGCGTGGCTGGCAGGACAACGACTCGAGCTGGCTGCCACTGCTGCCATCGTTACTTACAACAACTACATGCCAGTGTCAACACATACTTGGCCATTTAAGTGGGCAACGGCACAGCTGGAAAAAACATACTCAAGCACACACAGACAGACCGATGGAGAGACAAGAGACAGCGAGAAAAGTCAGCCGCCATATTTGTTTCGGTTGCCCCCAACCCCAACCCTTCACTTTGATGTCTTTGACATAAAAACCAAATGCAGACGCGCAGAAATGACATTTGATATAGCTGCATCTCGCTCTAACCCGTTGCCTGTATAATTAACCCATTTTCATGATTTTGTTTTTTCAGATACCCTACAGGCGTTGGAGGTAGATGAAGGCGTATTAAAGCTGTGCGAAAAAAGTGACAAATATGCATTTTGCATCATTTTCTTTTTTTTGGTAAAATTTAGATGATTAATTATTGCTGGTTAGTTATATTGGTTAGTTATATATTTAGATAGTGATTGCATTTTTCTGCTATTTTTTACTACTTTTTTTTAATTTTTCTAGACTGCAGACTGTGCTTTGAAGTGTAAGTCCAGCAAATCTGGCAGACGAAACGAACTCCTAACACTAAAATACGTTTGGTCAAGGCAACACACAAATTTATACAGGGTATCTCACAAGCAAGTCAGCTCTAGATTGCAATCTTTCATTAAATATCAACAAATATATCTAACTAATCAGAGACATAAGCGAAAGGTAGGTAAGTATGCAGGGTAACTCGTAGTCGATCAATCTAAAAAACAGACCCTTACTACAGGGTATTGCCCTAGTCAAAACGTGGCCTAAGCCGTTTCCTCTCTTTCTTTCGTTTAGCATTGGCCAACGCGCACTTGTGAGACAATAAACTTTGTGCTGAGAAAAGCCTTTTAATGCCTTTGGCGACAAAGTTTTGCAATTTTTTCGCAATTTGCCGCCGCAACAATTTGCGTTTAATTAACCAAAAGTTGCCATTGTGCTTTGGAAAGCTAATGAACTTGCCAAATTGTTGTTGTTGAAAGTTTTTGGCTGGCAATAAAATTAATTTTGATGACAACAGTTATTGCTGCTGTTGCTGCATCAAAAAACACGGGCCGAAAACTCGAAATGGCAATTGCCAAAATGCCCAAAAACTTGCCAAAGAAAGTTGTGGCAACTGTGCAAGGCTAATTAGTGCTAGAAGCTCATTTAATGGACTGTCATTTAAGGGGCTCAAGTTGCTGAACTTAACTCTCATAGCTAGAAAGCAGTTCATCAAGAGTTAGAACTGGGAAACTCAGCAGCCAGAAAATTTTATATTATTCCACTTTCCTCCACGTTGTGCAGAGAAAATAAATCAGTTTTAATATTATTATTTTTATTTTAAACAGTGAAACGAAAGTGATTTATAGATTGACTTTTTATACAATAAAAAACCCTTCAGCCAAACAAACTTAAGTCAAACATATCTAACTTAGAAATTGAGCCGCGAATTGATTGTTAAATCAAATTAAAGCGTTCAACTTGATGCGGGAAACAACCCCACCTGAAAATAGTAAAAACTAAAAACACACAGGCAGGGGTGAGTGGCAGATCAACTTTAATCTGAAAATGCGGCGTGTAAATGAGGCCATCATAATATTTTGATTTGAAAGCGAGCCATGCCGCGCCGCAGCCACATCATCAGTTAAGGGGTTAATAAAGCGCATAAAATGCTCGCAAACAGATTTTCCCGAAAAAGAGAGAATGTGGGCAGCCAGAGGGAAGGAAAAACCCCGCTCTGGCGGCAGCATAAGGTGCGCATTACTCACAATGTGAGCGTGTGATATGAAGAAGAAGAGTTTAGAGGATGCCACCTATTGTGGCAAGACAGTGACATTTTAAGTAAACTGAAAAAAAAACTTTATGAACAACTTTTTGAAAATAGTTCTAAAATAAATTTTAAATAATTTAAGCTTGTTCAAGAAAATATTTATCTCAAGTAAAAAATAAATATGACCAATATTTGCTTACTTAAAATAAACATAAATATTTTAAGCGAAAGTAAAACATTCACAATTTTTAGCTTTAAAACTTTAAAGAACTTTTTTCATTAACCAAAAACTTGCCTAGCTCTGGCTCAGCTGCATACCCGATATGCCCTCTATTTTCTTTCAGTGTACGCAACGCTCTACGGCTCTACATTCACCCCTCTTATAGGCGTATACACCAATCAGGCTAATCGCTTTCGTTGCGCCGCACGGCTTAACTTTTGTTGTTGGCCAAAAGTTTATATTGAGCGACTTTCAACTTGAATGGAGGAGCATGTGTGGCACGAGCGCGAGTGTTGCATGATAATCAGCAGCAGCAGACACTGCCTCATCAACATCATCAACCCCCAAGCTCCCCCAGACCCAATCTCCGCGTATGTGTCGCCATATTTGTTTTTATTGCTCTTCCTTTTTGTTTATTATGTGATTTCCTTCTTGCATATGGCCGAGGCAACTTCTGTCTGTGTGTGCGTGAGTTTTCCAGTTAATCGCACAAAATTTTATGTTAATTTTCATAAATTTTATTGCCGCCCCCACAGCCCCACAGCCCCACCCTCGAAATGAGAGAAGAAGAAGAAAAGGCCTTTTTAATTAGTTTCTCTGTGTGGGATTTGTTTTATGTGCGCAATAAGTTTTTTATGGCCAGGGGCAGCTGGCAGTGGGGGCGTGTTATTTTACTTTTTAAGAGTTGTAACCCATAAACTTGACACAAAACAAAACACTCGTGTTTTCTTTTAGTGTTTTGTTGTGGATTCGTGTTTTTTTACTCTTATAAATATTTCTCTGTTTTTTTAGCCAGCATTTCTTGGAGCACGCAGTCAAGTGTCAAATTATATTTGACGGCGCTTTGGGAGCTGTTAACGTTTAGCCAGGGCTTTAAAATTGTGGGCAATAAAGTCAACGTACAACAAAAACAACAAAAACTATAATAGTAATAAATAAATGCATTCACTGATAATTAGCTGTGTATATATCGAGTATGATATAGTCGAACTTATGTAGATTAGTGTGTGACAGGCAGCTGGCAAGGCTGGAAATAAACAAAAGTCTAATCATATCATGTAACCAGGCAGCCGGCCAAATATGATCATTGATATAGTTATTATTCTTTAAATATTGTATTCTTGAATGATCTTTGTCTTGATAACTACTTGGAATGATCTGATTTAAAGACATGCGCTCTATCAGCAGCCCAATGAAGAGCAGCTATCATATTTTACAGAGATAGCTTAACTGAAAGCTGAGTCCACAAAGGTAAATGTAGTCTGATTTACTCTATTCGAGCAGCTTTTCATAAAAAGAAAATATTTTATGGGATCAACACAAGTTAAGAGAGAGAGAGAGAGAGAGAGAGAGAGAGAGAGAGAGAGAGAGAGAGAGAGAGAGAGAGAAAGAAAGAATAAAAATGAAAAAAGTGAGAGACATATTCAGAGACAGAGACGAAGGCAGAGACAGAGAATGATAATAAAAAGAAGATTGAGAAAATGAAAGAGAAAGAGAAATATGTTGAGAAGTTGGAGAAAGAGTAAAAAATAGAAAGAGACAGACAGACAGAGATGGAGACAGAAACAGATACTGAGAATAAAAAGAAGAATGAGAAATGCAGAAATATATAGAGAATAGAAAAGGAAACAGGAAAAAGAAGGGAAAGAGAGAGAAGCAAAACAAAAAAAAGGGACAGACACCGAGACAGAGACAGAAACCGAAACAGAGACAAAAATAGTATGAGAAAGAGAAAAGTTATAGACATATAAAAGCAAAGAGAAAGAGAAGAAGGAAATAAGTATCATAAGAGCAAAAGAAAGAGAAGCAGAAACAAGAAGCAGATTAAATACATAGAGAAAGAAGATGAGAAAAAGAAGGGAATAGAAATCTATCTATCTCTCTCTTTTTCTCATTCCCTTTCTCTCTCTCTCTCTCTCCTTCTTTCTCTCTGATACTTCTTCTAACAATAACTAGAGAACTAAAGAGTACAGTGCGTGTGGCCGATCTCTGCCCACAAGTCAAAGGACACACAGCGAACGTACGATCGATCGATCATCGTCAGACTGATTTTTGGCATGTGTGGTAAACAGTGTTATAGATGGAAGGCAGGCGAGCATGTGGAAGGGAAACCTCCCTGCTGAACATCAAAAGCAAATCGATCAATGACGAAACGAGTGCAAAATCAAAGGAAACTCAATTTCGAAGAGCAAACAAAATAAAATGGATATTTGATTTGAATACACGATGAAATTGAAAACTATTTGCATTGTTGTTCGCTATGAAAAACTGTCACACAGTGAACAGCTGTGCTTACATATATGTACGCATATATCCATAATATAACTAATCGAATCCTATACAGATCTAGCCGCATTACCAATATGATAGATGGCCAAGCCAATTTGAGTGAGTGCGTGGCAAGTTCGAATTATCGGAGCTGCGGCTAATGTAATTACAAGACAACAAACCGAAGACTACGAACAAAAAGGACGCATCAACTTAATCATTTTAACTAATTGCCAAAAGAGCAAGTTGGACAGAGAGAGAGAAAGAGAGAGTGCCTAAGATAGAGAAGGGCATAAAAAAGCGCTTAAAAAGGCTGAAGTGGGCCCAGGGGACTGAACCAATTATGTTGATGGTAAACAAATTGCGCACGTTCCACGTTGGCATAAAAATTAGTAAAAAAAAAAAAACAACAACACAACACAGAGAGAGTGGAAAAAAAGTAAATTGATAGCTACTTAATACTAGTCTATAGAGAGTATAGCGCAAAAGGACACGCCAAGTCGGCAAAAGATCTAATTACACTAATGACAGCCAGCGTCGAGTCAAAGAAGAGGCCACAGTTCGAACCCCGTCTGGTTGCAATTAAACGCGTTTCAATTGCGCTGCGTGCAACGGCGACATAAGGTCAAAGCCAGAGAGACAGAGCCAGCGCCAGCGCCAGCGCACAGAGTGTCAGCTGGCAAATGAATTGGCACGAGTATTATTCACATCGAATGATATTCGTTTAATATTGAAGCCATTCGAAGCGACAGAAGCTGCTGTCGATTTGTGGCAACGTGTGGCACACGCACTGATGAAGCTCCATTTCTTTTACTCTCCACAACTCCTTCTGTTCTTCACTCTCTATAGTTGTGAGTCTTGTTTTTGCTTTTGCCAGCCTCTACTTCCGCTGAAACATTTAAGCGGATTTAGCGCCTGTTGACGCCTCTCGAATTTCTCGACCGCACACAACGCGCTCATTAACAATCCACCTACCAAAAACGAAGTCAAGTAAGAGATACCTCTATTCGTATCCTGCTTCTTGCATCATCATCATCATCGGACGGGTTAAGCCCTCTTCTCGCCCAAGAAACCCTAAACGTGCTCAAGAAATGGGGCGTTCCACAGACCTCACAACGAGCTGACTTTTAGCTAACATCAAAATGATATGGGCTATGCGCATGTTGTGCTGCAGCAAGGATTTGAACTCGTTGTCCCTCTTTGTCCTTCGCGTGTGTGAAAAAGTAAAGGGCGCATGTGTGAGAGGCTTAACACTTTTCGCTTATGTAATTGTAGCTATTTAAGAGGGATAGACACAGAGAGAGAGAGTGAGAGAATGAGAGAGAGAGAGAGAGAGGGAGAGAGAGAGAGAGAGAGAAAGAGAGAGAGAGAAAGATATGGAGAGAGAGAGAAAGATATGGAAACAGAGGGGGAATGATCTGATTGAAATATTTTTTATGGGAAATTTTATAGAATTTTATACACATTGGCAAAGCATTCTTCCAAAGATGAAAACTACAATTTTTATAATGATTTTGTAACTTATTTGTTTTTTTAATGCTAGGCAATAATATTCACTGATTCATAAGTAGTTAAGAAATTACGTAGTCAGCCTGAAACTAATTTTTTAATTAGTAGAATTTCACTGTAATAATTAAACGCAAAACACATTCGTTCATAATTCTTATTCAAATATATATCATATATTTATATACCAAATATAGTATATTATATACCAAAGGCAATTAAAATTATTTTTAATTAGTTTCATTATAACTCTCAGATGATTTTTGTACATTTAAAGTTTTTTTTTTAAATAGTCTAAGTAAAGTTTTCTAAAACTATTTATTATCTCTCAAAAGGAGTTCAATAAATGTTTTTTATCCATAAACTATTCAGGCTTATCTAAAAAGACTCTCGCTATTCTATCTTTTCGCAGAGCTCTATTAATTGTTTTTTTATTCTTTAAAATTCGTCTAACTTCAACTTAATCGATTTAGCTCTAAGAACTTGAGAGTCTTCTTCACACTTCTAAAAGAACTTTCAACAAAGTCTATTATATCTCTTAGAAGAGCTCTATAAATTGTATTTTGATCTAAAATATTTTCAACTTTAATTAAATAAATTCAGTTATTCTTCAAATAAATAATGGCTTAAGATTCTCACTTTTTAAGTTAAATAAATATTAAATTAAATACATTTTTGAGCTAATAATTATATATTTATTATATATTATATTCCAGTTAAAGAAGAGTTTTTAACTTCAATGATTAAAAGTCAATAGAAAACAAAAGAATGTATTTATTTACATATATAAATATATATAAAACTAAAGGAAATGAGACCTTCAATCAAAACAAAAATGATGTATAAATGAATATAAACAAACAGACGCCCAAATATGTTTTAAGCTGCATTTATTAGTTGAGGATCCATAAATCTTTAACCCACTCTATAAATGTCACAGGAAAAAAGTAATAAAAGAAATCCTAGCCAAACACACACAAGATATTCTAATTATGATTGATGTGAGAGCAGGCCACAGATACGGAGAGAGAACTCATTGAAACCGCATCAAAGGTGAACAATGGCCAATGCCAAAGGAATGCCTTCGTTCAGGGAAGCCACAACTCGAGCTATGCAAATCGTAAATATGAAATAATTTTTAAATATTTTGTTGGCACAACACAACAAATTTCAATATAATGGAAAAGGCAGAGCCACACAGAGCGTGGAAAATGATCTATTGCCGTGTCGCACAGGCCGAACGATACGAAGGACAAGGCCTGATCTTTAAGCAAGCAGATGCTGCAGCATCTTGCTGTCGTCCTTACCCCGACACAATTTGAATTCAATTTAGAGCAGCGCGTTTGCCTGCCTGCCTGCCGTTGACTTGTGCCCTGTGGCAGAGACTCGCAGAGCGCCTGACATTTGCTGTGTTTGCTTTTTAGAAATCCAGGAGACAAAAGGACATGTGCAACAGCGAAGACTGTGCCCCTTTTTTTGGTGTCAGATAAATGTCTGCCATTTTGAGTGCGTCTCTACATTAATCAAGCATTCGACTGCACGTGTCCTGGGCGCTAAGAAGTCAATTTATAAGCCCCAAAAAGTGGGCAGGACTAATCCGGACAAAGAGAAGAAGCAGAAGTGTAACCTGCAATTAGCTGCGGCCTCTATTATGTGTTGTGCAATGAATGAAAGTGAGATTGCGGCCAGTGTCGATCCTCTAGATCCTGTCGCTATTGTTTGCCATTCGTAATTGCGCTGCCCTTTTTCACAGCTCTAGCCACTACACCTGTGCCGCACACAACTTGCGCTCAGTTCCCTGCATAATTGCAGTTCCTGTGCCTGCACCGCCCTCCGACTGTGCAGTGGGTGTTGCGCCTTTAGCGGCTTAAGAGTTTAAGGCGCTGCCAAAAAAAAAAAAACAAATCAACTTAAACGTTGCCGCAGGACTTCAAAAAATGGGAATTTAAGGCAAGAAAAGAGCAATGTTTTAATAGACAGCTAGACTAAGCCGCATGCAGTCGGTCGAGTCTTTGATATGCCTCAAGCCAGTAGCCACAATTCGCAGAAGCGAGCAATACAAATGCGCCGACTAGACAAATGGGAATTTGCTTGGAATTTGAATAAATGCGAGATATTTGCACGAATGCTAACAGATTTTGCAGAAGAACTGACTGAACTGTCTGCCACATATATCTCCACTATATATTGGGGAGTTTGGCTTTACTTATACATATTTAGAGCTTGATAAAATTTAGGTTATTCAAGATATCTAGAGAGCAGCAAAAGGGCTTTTCAAAAGTGAACTCAGATCTTAAAATATGGTTCTTTTGGCAGCTCCAAGATATAGTAGTTTGACATAGAATCAATATATATAACAGAGGCAACACACTACGAGTAAAGGATTTATTTAGACTGTGAACTCGTTTTACATTTCTTTTTTATAGCAGATGTCGACAGTTAGTTGAGAATCCAACGATTACAGTTATATTCTTAGCACTTAACAAGTGTAGCAAGGCGTAGTTGAAGCCTTGCTTGACAGTAAATGCTGTGGATGTTTGTGCAGAGAGGCTCTCAGACTAGCTATACAGACAATCTGCTCTAACTCTAAGTTAACTCATTAAATAGTTAACTCATGATTAAGCTTAAGATCAATATGCATTTTAACCATAATAAATTTTAACATTTTAACAAAATAAAATGCCAAGTTCCATGCTTTATAAACTAAGCATAGAGAGAGAGAGATCAGCATACATTTGTATATCAATTTATTTGTAGCTACAAATAAATATATATATAATAATAAAATAAATAAAAATAATATAATAATTTATACACATTTTATATAAGATATATATTTATATATATATATATATATATATATATATTTATATGTATGTATGAAACGTAAATTTTCCTTATTTCACTGTCAAAATCATCAACGTTTTTGAAGACATTCGACTTTGACAGTCCATAACAAAACTAATTTCTAAATATAGAAATTGATAATTTCTATATATATACTACTTCTACTTTTATATATATACATATGTATATTTTATTTATATATATTTTATATTTATTTATATTTTATTTATATATAAAGAACCTATCAATTTGCCATATGAAACCTTGTTCGTAATTGCATCTCTTTTACGGAGCAACAGCTGCTGCAGGCCTCAGTCAAACACTTCTTTATGTAAATTTAGTGTTAATGTGCATAAAAGAGGCGTGGCACAGGAGGTTTACGAAGCGATTAAGCAGCGAGCAAGCAGAAGCTTAGGCCCTAAAGAACGACCGCAGAGTGGTTTTTTATCTTCTGTTTTTTTTCTGTTTTTTTAGGGCGTTGCACAACGCCTGTTGCAATGACATAAATTTGAAAATCGCAGCGGCAGAAAAGGCAACAAACATAAATAAATAAATATAAGCGGGCATTTAAGATAGAGAAGGAGAGAGCGTATGAGAGAGAGAGAGAGAGAGGCCTAAAGTAATTTAACGAAATTACGCATCGTTTAAGTTGTGATTTATGTGGCATGCGAGGCAACACATAGAAACCAACACCGAAACCGAAACCAAAACGAGAAACCCTTCAGTCTGCCACACACACACACGCACACATACAGGACATGCCTCGTATTGTTAATGAGTCGAATTACACAGAGACACTGAGAGAAACAGGGCGACAGCAGGAGCAGCAGCAGCTAAAGGGGAGCCGAGAGAGGCTTCTCTCAGACTGCTGAGTGGCCGCCGAAAGGTGTGACAATTGTTACACACACACACACACACACTCAGTCACACACAACAGAGATAAAGTCAGGCGCATGACTCTGGCAAGTTGGCAAAGATTTATGCGACTGCCAAAAGGAATTCCCAGAAAATGCGAAACAATTCCTTGTTGCGGTCGCTCGATCCTGGCTAGAGCTGTGGAGGCAGGATCTGTTTAGAGGGCGCCCCTTTGTCTAGGCTACACAGTTTTTTCTTTTCTTTTCCTTCTCTTATTATTTTTTTTTTTTGCATAAGCCAAAAACACAAACGTTTTAACGGAATTGGCTACCGGCATTTGCGGCGGCGCATAAAAAAAACCTGAGGAAAAAAAGATTTCTACACAAAAAGTTGCTGCGGTAGCCGCCAATTCCCTCGAGCGAGCGGCGGCGCACAATTTATCAAAGCGGCGGCTTTTAGCAAGAAGAAGCAGCAGCAGCAACAGCAGCAGAAGAAAATGCAGCGCAGCCAAGAGTCCGGCCAGTTCCCCCGGGGCCCTGGCCAATGAGTTTCATTAATAAATTCCAACAAAAAATTGTTCTTTCTTGCAAAGGAAAAACATAATGAAACTGATTTTCCAGAGGCGTGCACTATGCCAGGGAAATGTTGGGAAAAAGAATGAAAAGTATTTGGTAAATATTTGCAAACTGTCAAAGGTCACAATGTGTGTGTGTGTGTGTGTGTGTGGCATGTGTGAAAGGCAGAACTCAACAGAAAAGATGAAAAATTAAAGGCAAGAAAAAGGAAATATTAATGGAAAATAGTTTTTGTTTTGGGGAGTATGGAAAGGTGGATAATATGTAAATGAATGTGGAAGAGTGGAATATAAATATAATCGAATAAAGTGAGCAAAGGAAACACTTGAGTAAAGAGCTTAGCTTAGAGCAGGAATCAAATCAGATATTTGAGTTTTGTTCGATTTTTCTGTGGTTTTATAGTCTAGCTGAAGTCAATAGCATCTTTTAAGATATATTTGTAGAATAATGACCATAAGCTACATTCCTTTGCTTAGGGTTGCTTCTGGTATTGTAGGTTGATCATATGTATATCAATTCTTTTCGAGTAGCTTTAACTTAAATTTCAATAGACTATAATTGCCGTACTGTTCGTTTACTAGATATAAATTTGTGTGTAAATAAAAAAAAAAGATTGAAGAGCTATTCCAGCTCTATTCTATTTAAATTCTAATTTAAACATGACTAAAAATCTCTTTGCTGTGCTCAGCAAAAGCCGTCTGAATAATCAGTCGAAAATTGAGTTTTTACTAATTTTTATGATACGTTGATTCAAAGAAAAATTGCTACATTTACCGAACAGATCATCTGCCAACCACAGCGCAAAGTAAAATTCTTATAAATATGATTCACTAAAAATTGAGTTGAATGGAACTTCCTAAAGCTGATTCACTTAAAATTCTAAAACAATTCAAAAATAAAAAATCAAATTGAATCTTAAAAATATATTTAGAAACATTTCCGGCCATAGATAGAGGCAAGTGGCAAGTGGCAAGTGGCATTATAAAGTGCAGCCGGATGAACACGTGCCCCAGCGGAACATTCAAATCGTTGCAAGTGCCCAACTCAAAGTATTTGAAGGCATTGATAAAGCCGAGCAGCGGAAATGACTAAGAGTTGCAGAGCTTGAGTTGAACTTGAATTGTTCTCACAGAGAAGAAAGAAGTCGGCTGGCTGCGTGGGTGGCCAAGGAGGAAGTTAAATTGTTATTGAATCGAGCCAAAGAGATGTCGCATTGTTGTCACTCGTCACTGGACCAGGACGAATTCAAGTCCTGGCGGCATTTAACACACGAAACTGAAAGAAAGTGTTCGATTTCTACAAGCTGACAAGAGGAAGAGAAACGAGAGCTCGTTAAACATATTAATGAGCAATTGGGCGGCACGAAATAAAACGAAGCACTTGAGGGGGTTTCACAACAACAACAACAACAAGGGCTGAGAGAAAGTGCCAGAGACATTTTACAACACTAATTAACAAGCGAAAACTTTTCTTTTCTTTTCTTTCTTGAATTTTGTTTATTTTTACAAGTGGCACTTGGCTTGGTTCTTGAACTGTTTTTGTCAAATCTCGTAAATTAGGCGGCGGCTTTTGTTTTCACAACTTGTGTTTTTCTTCTTTTTCGGTGACATGCGCGTTTGCCACTGTCACACACACAGAGTCTCTGCTGCATCCTTGAGCTGAGGAAGCTGCTAAAGCGCGAAACGCGTACCACACACGTTGCGTCGTTTGGCATTTGACATTTGCCTTGGTGAAAGTGTCACATTGACAGCCCTAAAAACATGCCCACTTTTGCTGCCACGCCTCTGACCAATGCGCCTTAAAACTGCCCTTGAACGAGGGCTGTCATTGAAGTAACAAAACACTTAGAAATATTTTTTTTATTTTTATTAATTTTTAATTTTTTATTTTTATTTTTATTTTATATTATTATTATTATTATTAGTATTATTTTTTAACACATATTTAAAAAGTTTTTTGTATTTTTTGTTTTCATTTTTCTTATTTATTATTTTTATTTATATTCTTTTATTTATTTATCATATTTTATTAAGTACATTTTTTTTTATTTTAGTTGTTTTTTATATTTTATTGCACATATTAACTGATTTATTTATATTTTAATCACGTTTTTTAAATCCATATGAATATTTTTAATATACTTTCCTTAATCCTTATACCAACCCTCGTTTAGCTACGAAATCTCTCTGCTGCTGAGTGTTTTGCTTAGCGCAGAGAAAAGTGTCAAATTACAAAAATCACTCGAGTGAGAGGCCTGCGGCTGCCGCTACTCCAAGGCAATGCAGGGATAAACGGGATTAGTTTGCAGACTTTTAGCAGCGACTGTTTCTTTGCCAGCTAATTGGCGAAAACTAGAAAAGAAACAGAACTGAAAACTGAAAACTGACGAACTGTCAAGCTAGGAAAATCCAATATTTTCTTGCACTTTTCCTCTTTCTGAACTTTCCTTCGATTGACTTTTCGGTT
The DNA here is from genome assembly GCF_003285905.1 of Drosophila hydei. Classification (NCBI taxonomy): domain Eukaryota; kingdom Metazoa; phylum Arthropoda; class Insecta; order Diptera; family Drosophilidae; genus Drosophila; species Drosophila hydei. The sequence goes on from NW_022045827.1 coordinate 2,683,522, forward strand.
TAATTGGCAATGACAAAGGTCTTGGCTGGTTCCACATGCAATTCAGCTGACATGGCCAACTACACCGAAGCGGAACTTAGGGACGGGCTTAAAAAATACAAAGTTGCGTAATTACACAAAATGACAGAGGGCAAACGAATGGGGCGTTTCTTAACTCTTTTGCATGTGCCTTATCAACGCTTAGTTGACTTTACCTATACATGAATATGCATATATATATATGTATATATCTATATATATTCCATATTTGTTTTGCAATTGCTGCAATTGCAAATCTGCTGCAATCAGCAGTTAAATATTAACTTGTAATTAGAGACAAACTCTAAAAAAGAGAATAAAAGAGGCAAAAACAAATTTCCATGAATTTTTCTGTTTTGCAATAGAATGGAATATGTAATCATGTTTTATTATATGTTATATTGACAAAGATATTTCGTAAAATAAAAGCACGTTTTGGACTGAACGAAGGTTGAGCACAATTGCATTTGCTTAATAATAGCATATAAGAAAAAAAATTATTAATGAACAAATTTAGTAAATGGCAGAGCAAGGCCAGGGCTGCATCGACTTCATTAGTTACATTTTATTTTTATTTTAAGTTATTGTCTGATTAAATTTGCTCTAAAATTATAACAGAAGCCTTTTTTTAATTTAAGACATATATAAAACAAACAAACAATTATCATTTAACAAAGTCTAGAGTTCTGGAGTCATAAAAAAGCTATAAATATTAATTCTTATTAATTCTTATGATATTTTTTTTATATTTCTATAATTCTTGATTTTATTATTGTTCTATAAAATTATCAGATATAATATTTAAAACAAATAATAATTTATTCCTAATTTAAAAGTGATTAATATAAAAGAATATATTTTATAAATTTGAGGAAACTTTTATTTATATATATATTATTTTTTTATTATTATTATTATTTGTTATATTTTATTTCTTCTTCTAAATAGTATTAACAGATAATTTTTTATGTTATTTGACGAAATAATTCGAAATTCTTTGCTTAAATTATTTAAAAAATAATATAAAATATTTGTTTAAAAAAACTATTATTTTATGTACATAAAATAACGAAATAAAAAATTAAATCTATTTGATTTATTTATTACTAAAACTAAGAAAAATAAAAACATTTCAACAGGTTGTTTAAACGGTCTAAAATATCCGTAAAATATCCTAGAGCAAAGGCTCAAAGGAGTGGCAATAACGGAAACTGTTGCCAATTAGCCAAAATCACACCTAAAAAGTAAACGAATAATTGAGCATAAAAAACAAGCCGAAACAAGCAGCAGCAGCTCACGAAAAAAAACTCACTCAACAACGTAGCAGCGGAACGTGTTGGAATTGTGTGAAACGACACAAAAGACGCTCAACGGCATCGACAACAGCCTGGCAGAGATAACAAGAGACGACAACGGCGAAAAGTTGTCTAAAACCCGAAAAAAAGAATACTTACAACAACAAAGGAAACATGAAAAACCGCAAGTAAAACGTTTGCACTTCATAAATGCCACAGCATGTGCTAGAGCGAGAGCGAACGCTAAAGCGCCGACATTTTTAATTGTAAATGAGTTATGACGACGACGACGTCGACGTCGCAGCCAGCAAAAACATCTCTCTGCACAACGCTGCGACCGCTGAGTGGCCATCAACACGCCGCCGCTCACACCCACTCATCTACACTCAGTCAGCGGCAGCGCATGCGTGCGAGTGCAATGACAGTCGATACGTACATGTACACGCTTAATGGCTGTCACGCTCTTGCGCACACACCACAACCCCTGCGCTCAATAGCAAATATGAGTTGAATATGTTCCAGCTGAATTCGCTGCGTCTGCTGTGCCCGTTCGCACTTGTACAAGTAAATTGGTTGTGCAGTACATGCACTATCTCGCTTCCACTTGGTATTCGGTTAGTTGGAAAACTGGTTTCCCGCTGCCATTCGTCGCTGCTGCTGCTGCTGCTGTCGCTGCCGCTGCTGGTTGTTGTTTCGAAGCCACAACACGTTCCCTCACAAATTTCCAACACACAATTCAGTTCGTCGTCGCCTGTCTTACGTAGCGCACACACTCATTTCGCGTTGCGCTGCATTTTTTGCATTCTACTCAAAACTCGCGTGAGTTACAGCACTTGCCACTACATTTCTCTCTCCGTTTGTGTGTTTGTGCGTGTGTGTGTGTTCTAGTGTATTTATATGTGCACATGTATTGCATTTACAGTTACAATTACAATATACCAAAACCAATATACAAAAATGCAATAAATCTGATTTGATAAGTGTTAAATTCAAGTTCAACATTATCGAGCCGATAAAAAAACTCCTTTTCGCAACTATTAGAAAGCTAAAAAGCCAAGAGCTCTACCAAAATGCTTGTTGGCTCGCATCCGTATCTGTGCAATGGCGTTCTGCCGCCCGTTGCACCCACCAATAACAACAGCAGCAACAACAACAACAATGCCGCCACGGCAACGCCAACAACAACAACAACAGCTGGCAACAAAAGTGCCGCCGGCTCAGCAACGGATTTCTCAATAGCCGCGATTATGGCACGCGAAGATGCTTCAAGTCGCGAGTCCTCCGTGCGCAGTGCAAGTAAGTTGAAGGCAGAAGAAGAAGCAACACATATATAGCACATATAGCTCCTAGATATAGATAAGAATCAGAGCTGAGAGCTGAGCACTTAAAGCTAAGCCCAAAAAGCTTAGGAGAAACGAATAATCATTTGAACATTTATAATAATTGTTTATAAAACATACTTAATTCGGCAATATATAGACATATATATATTGAGCACGTTTGTGTGTTATATTATACAATTTTAGTCATTTCTTAGATAAAGTATGTCTGCTCAATGTTTCAACTTGATTTCAATTTCTCTCGATCTCTATTCACTTAAAATACCTAAAGCTTAAAGCTGATTTTAAGCTTCTTCTATCTCTATTCCATTTTCAATTAAGCTTTAAAGCTGCTTTTTTAAAACACTGACAGTTCAAATAAATAACCCTAGCTGTTTTATAAAACTGTCATTAAGTAGATCGAAACTTAGCAGCTTTAATTATAGACAAAGTTAAGCTAAGCTTTTCCCTTTTCATTTCATATTGCTTATATCCGTTTTTAAATCGATTTTGTAGTTAATTTTTCTACAATTTAAATCAATCAAATCAGCTTCATTAACTTTAGCTCAATTCGAGCGTAATTGATTTGACTTGAAGCTAAAAAATCTTAATATATATCATTCTATATATATATATTATTCTATATAAATCACACTTTATACATATATTATACTAAATTATTATATGCGACTTCAGCTTCAAGAAATATCCCTTGCAAGTTCAGCCTTACTTAAGCTTGAGCTTAAGAATTAAGCGTATTTTGAAAATAATCTTGAGTACTTAACTTGTTTAATTTAAGTTTTATATATTGAAACATTGTTCAAAATTCAATTAAAAATTTAATCATCAATTTTTCTAAGCCTAAAAGTTTTCTAAGCCTAAAAACTTCATTAAAGAATCTGAAAACTTAAAACTAGCTCAAGCTCAACATTTGCTAATTGTTCAAAGCTTTATTTTCACAAAAAGTTTTAAGGAAACTAAAAAGAAAAACTATTAAAATGAGCCTAAATTGTAATATAGCCGACGGCTAGAAGGTTTTCAACTACTTTGATTTTATTTAAATTAAAAATTAATAAACACTGACTTGAGAGAGCCTCAAACTGCCATAAGCAATTGAATTTGCAAACAAAATAAATTTTAGGTCTAACATATGGCAGCTAAAATAAACAACAAAAAAACAAGTTTAAAGCAAAAGCTCTACCGTTGAGTTATTAAATAATTATAAACAATTAACAGAAAATAAAAAAAAAATAAAGGAAATAAAACTTGTTTCTAGAGCAACCGACGGCAAATGCAATTAAAACTGAAAAACAGTTGAACAAATAGTTAACTTGCCTTAAAATTAATAAAATCAATTAAAAAATTCAATTTAAAAAATATATAAAAATATTGTAATTTTTTATTATTAAAATAAGCGACGGCAAAATTAAGTCTTCTTCAAACATATGCATAAATATTTATTATTATTATTTATAAGCTGAGGAAAAGAAATGCAAAATTTTTGTGCTGAGTTCGCATATCAAGCAAGCACAGCTGAACAGAGGCGGCGGCTAAAAAGTGGGCGCGGTAGAGTGAAGCACACACACGTATATGTGTATACATAAACATATTAATGTATATAGCTTAAAATAGATAGATCACAGTTAGTTTATTTAAAAAACTGAAATTTTATTTGCCTTGTAGTTGAACGAGTTCACAAAAAAAGAAAAGCAAAAAAAAAATTGCAATTGCAGCGACTTTGTTAACTTGTTTTAATTGCCAATTTACGAAACGCAGCGGAAATTGTGACGACGGCTTGTCTGCCACAGTCAACATAAGAGACAGACCCAGGAGAGAGTGAGGGAGAGGGAGGGAGATGGAGGTAGCGCGCGCTCGCAACTCTCATCAAAGTCAGCAACATTGTTGCCGCAACATGTTGCCTGATTTACTCTTCGTTTCTTTGCACTTGGCTAAATAACAATACTTTCATTCAATTTGCGCATTCGTTTTAATTTTCAATTTTCCAACCACTTTTCCCAGGTCCCATTTCGGTTGAGGATGAGGTCGATGTGGATGTCGTTGATTGCAGCGATGCTGAAGAGCCGCCAGCCAAGGCGCGTCGCTTGAATCATCATCACAATCATCATCATCATCACCACAATAACAACAACAACAACAATAATAACAACAACAATAGTGTGTCACACAAGAGTCGCAACGAATCGCAGCTAAACACAAGCTCCACATCAAGCCAAGGACGCTGCTCCACGCCGCCGCAGTCACCTGGCACCGAGGATAGCGAGGAGCGTCTGACACCCGAACCGGTGCAAAAGGCACCCAAAATCGTTGGCTCCTGCAACTGCGACGATCTGAAGCCCGTGCAATGCCATCTGGAGACCAAAGAGCTCTGGGATCGCTTTCACGAACTGGGCACCGAAATGATCATCACCAAAACGGGCCGGTAAGCGAGCAGCAGAGTGCACTGCAAATAATTAGTAGTTACAAGCAACTAGCCTTTAGTTACACACAGTTAGCAGACAGCGCAAACAAGCTGTACTTAAGAGCAAATCAGTTCAGTGCAAAGAAAGTGCAAAAGTTGCTGGAGTAAAGGGCCAAAAGAGTTGGCAGTGAGACTGCGGCTACAGAGTTGGGCTGTAGTTAGGCAGAGGCATTTGATTGAGCTAGGAATTATACATATAATATTTGTAGTTACTTATGTTACTTAGCCAACTCTGAATTTCAGACTTTGCGATTTGTTTAAATATATTTTGATTTTGATGAAGCTGAAAGCTGGTTTACTTTTGCTCGTTTTCTTCTGTTTCGACTGCTTATAAGACTCGCAGCATAAACTTCTTTGGCCTAATTTGCCATGCTCAAAAGTTCTGTGCATGAAGAATATTTTTCAATATAAATAATGCCAATGCAATCTCAAGACCCAATTTTAAGATCTCATTTCAATCACATCTCAGCCTCAACTTTTCAATCTTATTCAATACTGCATTTAAAATTAATTTATATTTCATTTATTTATATTTATATATTTCACATCTCTAATTTCTTTGCACGATTTCTAGCTGTTCCAACAGTTTATAGAAAGAGAATTTAACAATGATTAGATTTTGTATCTAAACTTCTCTTAGCTTCAACTATAAATTTGACTTTTATATATTCCTCTCTACAATACATTTCGAATCTTCAAAATCTTTGCACACTTTAAAGACCTCGAAGTCAGTTGAAATTATATTTTAAAATATTTTAAAAATTAGAGAAATTTTTATATGCTACTCCAGACTGAACTCTTCTTTCAGTCGACCTATTTGCAATAAATCATTTTTCTAACTCAACAATGAAATTTCTAGACTCGAATTTCTCATTTCAAGACTTTACTCTCATACAAATTGCACACAATGCAGCAAGTTCAAAGTCTTTTTAGTTCTTATTTCTAACATCTCAAATTCTTCTTCGTCTTCTTCCACCTCGTCCTCTTCAAGTCGAGCTCTTGGCATGTCAAATTTTTGCAATGTCAACACAAATTTCATGCACACTAAAGCAAAGCAAAAACAGCAAATGGAAACCGATTTGAGCCGTGTGCGGTCGCTGCCCAGGTTAAAATTGCAAAAGATTTTTCTAGCGATCTACCTGTAAGCCCTGTTTTTGTTTTTTTTTTTTTTTTTTGGGCGTTGCTCGTGTCAAGGCTACAATGACCACGGGTTGTCCACACCTAGCTCCCACACAGCTGACCACACAGAGTGAACTAGTTAAGGGCCCAAGAGATACAGCCAGAGAAGGAAAGGAGACACACACACACGCAGCTAGCTCTGTTTAATGATATTGTAAAAATCACACCTTCAAGTAGAACAGAATAGACAGCGAGACGACAATCAGGGCGGTCCCCTGGTTATGTCACACGCAGCCTTAGAGCGCATTAAAGCCACAGGATGTCGCCCCTAAAGAGTTTCCATCTATTGTTCGCACTTGTCACAGCAACTCGGGAAATAGTTGGGAAATGGAAAGTAATAATAATAATAGTTCGACTCTGCTTAGCTGGGGGCTATAAATTTCCCTTGTTGGTGACTTTAATTAATAACGAAAATCTTATGGAATTCCTTTAAATAAAACCTCCTTTCTTTGCCGTTTTCTTTGCTGCTTGCAGACGCATGTTCCCCACGGTGCGCGTCTCGTTCTCGGGGCCACTGCGGCAGATACAGCCAGCCGATCGCTATGCCGTGCTGCTGGACATAATACCAATGGACTCGAAACGCTATCGCTATGCATATCATCGCTCTGCATGGCTGGTTGCCGGCAAAGCCGATCCCGCTCCGCCCGCCCGTCTCTACTCCCATCCAGATAGCCCCTTCAGCTGCGAGGCGCTGCGCAAACAAGTTATCTCCTTCGAGAAGGTCAAGCTGACTAATAACGAAATGGATAAGAACGGACAGGTGAGTTCAGATGTGAGAGCAACAGAGAGAAAGAGAGGAGAGTGTGCCAAGATCTCTCAGTTTGAGATTGTGGGCGCGATAGACGCGTGTTAAATGATTGATAATTGTCTGAGGATTAGCAGCGTTTGCCGTTTGCTTGGCAACATCAAAGGGTTAAGAGTAGCTGCTTGAGGGAAAGGAAATATAATATTCTTATATTAAATATAAACTTAAGACATAATATAAGGAAAGAACTTGGCAAGATATTGAGAAGTTTTTAACTAAAGAATTACTTAGAATTGGCTCAAAACTTTCAATGGACTTTTCATTTATTTTTTTTAAATTGAATTTCTGTTTTAGGTTTAAATGAAATTCAATCTCTAATTAAATTTTTATTTTCCGGAATTTTTATCAAAGATATTTCATCTACTTTCACTAAGTTATAAAATATACTATTTTATGTCTATAATAAGGGTATTCCAGTCACTGTTTCAACTTATTTTTGTTTACTATTGAGCTCTTTGCTCAAGTAAATTATTTCCTTCAAGTTTATAGCAATTTAAATTAAATTTTGGCAAATAATAAGGGCATTTCCGTAACTATAAAAAATCTCTAGGCAGCTTATTAATTCATTTATAAAGACAAAATTTAGCTATAAAAATACTAAACTGCGCATGTATATATATATATAATTAAATTCTCGAAAATGGTTCTCTACCCCCTACATAAACCCAAATTTCTTCCATTCCATTCTCTCAACTAACATCCGATTTTTTTCCATTTCTTTTGCCCTCTCCCCTCTTAGATTGTGCTCAACTCGATGCATCGCTATCAGCCGCGCATTCATCTCGTGCGCTTGTCGCATGGCCAGAGCATACCCAGCAATCCGAAGGAGCTGCAGGATCTCGACCATAAGACCTACGTCTTTCCGGAGACTGTGTTCACGGCCGTGACCGCGTATCAGAATCAGCTGATAACCAAATTGAAAATTGATTCGAATCCGTTTGCCAAAGGCTTCCGTGACTCGTCGCGTCTCACCGACTTCGATCGCGATCCGATGGAGGCGCTGCTGCTGGAGCAGCAGCTGCGCTCACCGCTGCGTCTCTTTCCCGATCCGTTGATGCAACAGTTTGCGGCACAACAGGGCGCCGCCGATCCCGCTTCGATGGCGCTCTTCGAGAAGGCGCGCCAGCATCTGCAAATGTTTGGCGGAAATTCGCCCTACGCTCAGCTGATGATGCCGCAAATGTACCAGGCAGCAGCGGCTGCACCACCGCCGCCCGGTCTCGGCGCCTTTCACATGTTCCAGCAGCAATGGCCGCAGCTGACGGCCGGCTTTTTGGCCAGCGCCAATCAGCAGGCCGCTGCCGCCCAGGCCGCCGCTCAGGCGCAGGCGCAAGCGCAGGCAGCCGCAGCTGCTGCCATGGCCGCCAATCGCACACCCCCGCCGCCGCCCACAGCGTCCACGCCCTCATCGACCTCGTCGGGCTCGCCGTCGCCCGATATGCGACCGCGTCAATATCAGCGCTTCAGTCCATATCAGTTGCCCGCGCAGGCAGCGCAACAGCAGCAGCAGCAGCAGCAGCAACAACCGCCGCCGCCCACGGCGGGTTCGCCCGCCTCGCGCAGCCCCGCCCATTAAGCAGCAGACGAGGCAGCCTCAAAAAACAGTATTAATCCAAAAAAGAAATCGATTGAAAATGAGTAAAGAAATCCCAACTAAGTAAATGTTGTAAATTATTTGTTATAAATTATTTCCCTCTCGCTCTGCCTCTCTCTTTGGCTCTCGCTCTCTTGCATTTTTTTGTTGTACAAAATTTCAATGTTTCGACCCGTGTACAGTTAGAAAATTTTGTGTAATTTTAGCTTAAAACATATTGTAAAAAGTGTTTAAATGTTGTTCGAAAACTCATCTCAGTGTAAAGTTAAAACAAAATTCAAAAGAAAAAATTAAAAAACAAAAAAAAACAAAAGAAATTAAAGCTTCATCTCTGTAAACACTAAATGTTAGTTATGCTATACATAAAACTATATATAAATAATAATAATATATGGCTAGTATTAACATAAATTCATAGACGCTTCAGTTAGTTTTATTTATATGAAATTTTCTAATTTAAGTTTCAACCACAAATTTGGCAAAAGAAAAAAAATAAAACAAAAAAAAACAAAACAAAACAAAAATATAAATATTAAAAAATATGTTTCTTCAGTGTGAAAAAGCATGAAAAAAATATTTAAAGAAAATTTATTAAACGAAAAAAAATTGATAAAAAAAACACAATAAAAACTAAATATGTGAACAAAAAACAAAACAAATGTTTTTTATTTTAAAAACAATTTTTTTTAACTAAAATATTTCATTTCGTCAAAAAAACAGAAAATTAAAAAAATTTTCTAGAATTTTGTGCTCCAAAATATGCTTTATTAGGCAGGCTAAAATAACAGCTCAATAAATTTCAATAAATATAAAAATAATAAAAATATTAAAAAGATATAGCTGAATACAGCTGAAAATTCTTTAAGTAAAGTTGGGTATACATTTTTAAACATTTTCTGGCTCTACACAAATTAAATTTCGTTTGTTTTTTTCGAACATTTTCAACAGGGCGCATAAATTCCATTTAAAGCAGAAAAAACACTTGACTTTAACTAGGCAAATATCCTGCGCAGTCAAAGTGGGAATTTCTCACACGTCTGCACTTGTTTCGTCACACTGTGCACTTAGCATATCCTGCATGCAGAGGAGTCCTTGCTCCAAACAGCCACAGAGGCAGGAACATTGAAATGGGCTTAGATAGAAGTAGTAGAGGCACATAGCCAGAGGCATAGGCGTAATTCCTTAGTTGCCAGTGAGGCATGCGGCAGAACAAATTGAAACCAGGCAGCAAGAGAAAGAGACAGAGAGATGGATTGAGGCAAAACAGCAGCCGTCGCATGGGGCAGGGGGCATAAAAATGTTTAACGAATGCATTTTCATGGTCACTCAAAGTGAAATTCTTGATTTTGAGAACGGCAGAAACCAGAGAATTCGTCTGACACGCTCAAGAGTTCGATGAATGATGCGTTGTCTATTGGGCTCTTGTCAGAGCGAAAGACTCGTGAAGAAGCGTAACCCAAATTGAAAGTTCACTCAATAAATCTTAAACACGAAGTATTATTTTGATAACTATATCCAAAACAAGAGAGAAATGGCCAACAGACCTCATAACAATTATAAAGAAATTAACTTTTAATGTGCGCTAGGATAAAGATCTTAGCATAATTATCTCAGGAAGTTATTGAAAAAAGGCCAAATTGTAATTACGTGAAAGGTGCTATCGACATTTGTCTTTCTGGCACCTAGCGTGAACCCCTAAGTATAGCTGCCTATCAGTCCAAGTCAATCTACTCTCCAAAGTTAATTACAAACTAATCACAAGAAAATGGGCAAGAGAAACAAATAAAACATTAGGCTATCGGCCAGCGAAAGATCTTAGCCGTGGCCAGCTATATAATCGGAGGGAACATTATGCTATATGCACATGTCAAAGTGTCATAGCTAATTTATAAGCAAGGCCGCCAGAGATCCATGTACTCCACTGTCAAAGCAAACAAACAGGCGGAGGGCAGTGGAGTGTGAGAACTTTGGCTGCCTTTGGCATAAATTGTGTCTGCGTTCGTTTTCCTTTTGGCGTTTCATTTTAATTTGAATGTAAATGAATGCTACGCGACATTGGGCGCTCAGCCACATGGGAGCAGCTGTGAATGTGTCTGAAAGTTCTTACGGTCCCCCAGCTGCCCGCTTCTGCTCCGTCTCCTCCTGCTTCCGCCCCATTGTACAAACCCACAAATCAGCGTTGGCAGGCGACACAAGACAGACAGCGAGACACAGGGTGTCACTCGACTGGGGGGCGCTCTGCAGGTCTTGAGGTTAAATGTCAGCAGGCGCTACAAAACAGTGACAAAATATTTAATTTTTGGGGCGTTTGTAAATATTTGAGCCACTTAATTGGGGGCTGGCTACAATGTTGCTTTTCCCCCATTGATTTATGAACTCGAATGGTAAATGCTTGAAGGCGAAACACTATACCAAAGCTAACTCAGCTAACTGGGCTTAGCAACTAACTTTCTTATTTGCTTATGAATCTAAGCAAAGAGTTTTGTGTGGGCTCACCTCAAGGAGTTGATTGAAGCATAGAACTTTGAGTGAAGTTTGTTTGCAAATAAAATATGAACTCTTTTGAATTTATAAAGAGTCTTAAGAAAATAAAAAGTATTTTTTTATTTCATAATTTTAAATGAAAATATTTGTATATAAAAGAAAATCATTTGTTATTACAATTTTTCCACAGTCAACTTTTAGTTTTATGGCAAGCTTGAAACTTGGCGAATATTTATTACAAGAAAAGCAAAAACTTTTAACTAAAGACATTTTTAAAAATTCTTGGCATTTTTGTTATATTTTTTTTATTTTCTTTATTTTATCATTCTTATTTTTGTATTTCTTTTTGAATATTTCATTGCTATATATTAATCAAAATATATGTATTATTTTAAATATTTTATTTGAGTTATTTTTTTTATTTAGTTTGTACATAATTTATATAAACTATATTTGATATATAGTATATTTTTATATATATTGCAATTAAATTATAATTATAATTATAGTACATTATAAATTGTTGTCTTTACTAAAATTTAATTTCTTATAAATTATATTTTAAATAATTATTACATTTAATTATTATTCTTTAGCACATTTCAACTGCGCTAACCCTTCGACTGCTTCGCGTTTCGCACAGCACACCAGTCGCTTCTTCTTCTTTGTTTTTTTTTGCGCTGTTTGCCTTTATCACACTTTATGCAGCTGTGGGGATGACATTTACAAACTGAACTGGGCAATCAACGCGCCGCTGCCACGCCCCAATCATTAACCCGAACATGACCAGGCAAACAGTGTTTTGGCCCCTAACGGTAGATGGGCAGCACAGCAACAAAAACAACAACAACACTGGCAACACTATGCGGCACGTGCTGCGGCAATCGCCACGTGAGTGTGCCCGAGTCCATTGGGCAATGAGCTAGTTGAAGAGCCTCTGCGGCTCCATAACCTGCGCCATGACGTTGCCAACGCCTGACGTGGCGTCTGTCAAGTGAAAATTTGTAGAAATTAACGTTTTTTCTCCCCATTCTTTCTATTTGTAATCAAATGAAATTGCAGAAAAATCAATAAATTTAAAAGACAAACTTTGTCATGTTTGTATGAAACTTTAGATCTATAGTGTTTTCCTTTCCATCCATGTGTATCTATTGTTTTAGGGTCTTTTAATGACTTTATAAACACACACATCAACGAAACATGTCACAGAGAAAAAAATTTCCTGCCAACCGCAACTGTCAAGCTAATTGAACAGAGACAGAGAGAGGGAGAGACGTAGGAAAATCAATTAGATGGCACTGGACGCGGGCCAGTTTTGTTTGATGGAAAAACTCATATATCATTAACAATTTTCATGTCATATTGCATTTATGTGTGACGTCTTATATGCCCCGTCCGTCCACCTTATTGAAATTCCCAATCGAATCGGGCCAGACACCCGAACCGTGCACACATTCATCAAATATTCAAAATATAATATTTTACATGAAATCAATTTTCTAGAAGGCAAGCACAAAATTAGGCAAAATTGTCTGGCCACGCCCCCCTCGCCTCTATATAATTACGTTTGACCAGGCAAAAGACGTTGGAAAATTGATTTTCCTTTTTGAAAGGCGTTTTATTGGCTTCAATCTAATGGCGTGTGAGGCCGTTGAGGTCGGCGCTGGCAAAGCTCTCACAAAGGGTTTACATTCAGAAGAAAAAAAAGTATAATAGAGATAGAGCAAGCAAATCCCAGTCTGTCCCTTTGCTGAGCACTTAATGCTGCTCTAAATGAGAAACTTTTTGGTCCAAATCCTTGTGGTCAGCGTCTGACGAAAATAACACTCGTTTAAGCGAGGAAATGTATTTCTTTGTGTGTGTGTGTGTGGGGTATACCCTGCAGTTTAATGAGTGAAAAGGGGCTTGAGAGACATACAATTTTTATAATAATTTGGATTGAAGGTATATGGATGGTACATTACTATTTCTAGCAAAAGTTAAGTTAACCAAGCAAACTGCTATGGAGCATTAGCCGACTCACAGATTCTCAGGAGTATCTTAGTATCTGCATGTTATCTGTTTATCTACTTTAAAGTTAGATACATATAGATAAAGCTAGAAATTGCTGATTTTACATTCCAGGGTATTTTGCTGAGCATCTACTCACAACTCTATATTCTTTCTGGCTCTGCTGCTTTTATTTGCTGTTGTTTTTGGCAATTGATTAAAAGGCTTAGCATTCGAGACAATTGGCTATTTCTGGAGAACTTGGCTCTGGTCCACAGCTAGTGGAATTAGTGGCAAATTAGTATCTGGCACATGGGTATTTGGTTAAATGTCGGATGCCTAATGTGTGAGTTTATGGTCGAAGCTGAAAAACCAAATACGGGATTTGTGCTACATGGTGGAAATTTATTAGGAGCACAGAACGAATGTGCAAAATGTGTGAATTCAACAATTAAATGAAAGAAAATCAAATAGCAACATGAAACTAATTCAAATACTTTTCAGATATAAAAATTTAAATTTATTTTTATGTTTATAAATAATTTAAATTTGAGCTAAAAAGTTTATTATAAATATTATTAAACATTTAATATCAAACAAAATTCATTCTAGAACCAAAAGGAAAGTTTACCTTTGACATCAATTTAATAGTTTTTTTTATATTCTCTGGTTTGAAAAATCGCATAAATTCCCTGATATACGTACCCATTATATATTGCTATTCATGTCGATTTCTTAAATACTCTTGCAGAAGGTCTTATAGATAGCTCATGAAGTTACAGAATTTTTAGAGTAAATACATTATATAATGTTTATCATCAGTAATAACTTAATTGATATGAGCTATGTTTAAGCTTTCAAATCGAAATTCATTTATATTAAGCTTCTCATGGAAGCTTCTCTAGGCTTCAAGCAACCGACTTCTATATTAAATAATATATATTTATGTCTTACTTATATATCTAAATAAAAGGGTGAATATCATATTCTAGTTTTGTTAAAACAATTTCCACATTTCAGTCAAACAAAGATATCATATCAAATTGAGCTAATTTAATATACATATATACATATATTATATATTACATATGCATATTATTTCCGCTAGCGTAGCAGGTATTAATAATTCAGCCAGTCGCATATACCCGTTCTTTCTTGCTTTTGTTTTTCGCATATTTCACATTGGTCAAGCTGAAATTTATTAATTTCTATGATATACGTTGACACTTTGATGAAACGTTGCCATTGAATGCAGATAAGCATAAGATATATGATATGCCAGATACAACAACAACAGCAACAACAACAACATGAATAAACAGCAGCAACAAAATGTTCAAAATGTTGAATACAATTTGTAAAACAAGCAAATGAAGAAGCAGAAGAAAAAAAATACAAAAAATTAAATGAAACCAAAACGTGTTGCGAGCACATTTAAATGTATTTACAAAAATATTTATATATAAATATATATATATATATATATATATATATGCATTTATATTATATATGTATAGATATGGCTTTCAAATCAACTCAAATTACGTTTCAAGAGGAAGTTGGGGAACTGCATAACAACAAAAGGCTTCGGACAACAACCAAAAATCGCATAAATATGCATAATAAAAAATACGATAACAACAACAATAATAATTTAAAGATACAACACTTCATTAGCAGCAGACGACACAGCAATGAAATCTGTGGAAAATGAAAAGAGAAGCAGAAGAAGAAGAGCGAGAGAGATATCGAAATAAAAGTACAACAAGGTAAGTAGTAAAAATCTGCGGGTTCGACACGAATCTTAAAAAAACTTTAAATTCTTTAAAATATGCAAAAATCGTTAAAAACTCAGCAACAACAACGGCCAAACTAGTCATAACAAAAACTTGAGCAGCAGATGATTTATGTGTGTGTGTATTTGTGTTTGTGAAAAAGCCAGGCCAAAACACGCATCCAATGGGCTTGGCCAACATATCGATTCGATACAAAAAGCTAAAAAGAGGCATAAAAAATATATGGAAGCAAAATCTTTTGTTAATAATGTCTTAATAGAAAAATTGTTGCAAAAATATGGACAGAGCACAGCACAGAGAAACAGGGCAGAAGAGTGTGTGGCTGAGTGTGCTCGACTAGCAGTTACTCTGTAGTTGAACGCTGCAAGTGCTAAGACTTGCATAATGTTAGTTAGATAAAACGAAATTTATACTCATTAAAACTATATAGACTAGCAGACACCCTGTATATTTATTGAATGTATTTAACTGCTTGCTTTTCATCTAACAGCTAGACTAAACTACTCTCTACTCTCCATGCACATTTTTGCTGTCACAAATCTACACAATCTACATTTACAGGGTATCACTACAACGATTAAATGATGACTGCTACAAGTTGACAGAGTCATTAAGAATTTTGCAACGGGCAACGACTTCGCTCTTCGAACTTTGGGCAGGGCCAGAAAACAGAACGACAAAAGCTTCAAAACTTGAACTTGTCTTCACATTGACTTTCCCCTATTGTTGTTGTAGTTGTTGTTGTCTTTTAATTCTTTTAACGCCCACAGAAACGTATTATGCCATATGGACAATTTTGTAGTTTTGCATTTTCGCCTCAAATTTCACGTTATTTTTTACATGGTCAAAAAGTCTAATGAAGTGACATGAAAAAAATGTAGTTTGACGTGACTTATGCATAGTCTTTTGATAGATATGCTTAGAGATGGAAAGAAATTATGAATTTGCTGTAATTTTAAATAATGTTCAAGTGGACTCTGACTGCATTCTGTGCTGAACCCATTAAATCTCTCAAACAAAACTCAAATAAAACCAATTGTTTTACAATCAAAATTGATCAGATATAAAATGTCAATTATTTTTCGAAAAGAATTTGAGTTGTAAGGTCTATTTATTCTCAGCAGCTAATGCTATTTCTATTGCAGATATTCGCATGTTAAATATATGAGCATATGCAGTGTGTTTGCGTGTGTAAAGGTGTGTACACATCGTTAAGCATTTTGAAAGTGTTCCCAGGCATTGCGCATCGCACGAATTCAACCACCCAAAATTATATATATATATATATATAGATGTAGATGTAGAACTGAAGTGGGTGCATGAAATTTTGATGGGAAATGTTTGTATGTAATTCTATTTTTTCTTTTTTCTGTTTCATTTGCAGCTTTTCCTCTCATTGAAATTATTGACAACACAAATGACAATTTTTGCAAGTATGTTGCACTTGTCTCATTATTGCCACATGTGTACGTGCCACAGAGCGGCGGTGGTGCGAGGCGTTGCTGGTGGTGGTGCACGCGTCTCTGCTGCCACTTTGATGTCTGGCCGAGTTTGGCACTTGTCAGTTTTATGGCTCAACATTTTTCCGATATGAGCAAACGTGTGGGAAAATTATGGTCGAACGTTTTTGTGGGTGTCGATATGTAATTGCTAATTTCTAACTGTGTGTGTGCTTTGGTGTTGGTGTATGTATGTTATGTGATATGTTTGGGAAAGTTAAAGTGTTGAAGAATGCACGCACACTAAGAGAAAAGAATGAAAAACTTTCTAATAGAGCCAACATAGAAACAAAAGTGAAAAATTTTGGATTTGAGAAAGAAAATCTCTTTGACATCTATAGCAAGAAGTCAGAAGAAGTTTTACAAACTAAGCTACCATTAAATTAATCTATAAAATTAATAGTCTAAACGGCGCTACATTAAAAATTATTTGTATCATACGTCTTCTTTTAATAACATTTAAATGCTGTTAAAAATTCTGTAATAAACAGTTTATTATATTTTAAATATTTGACAGAAATTCTCTTTTGGAAATCCTCTCAAAATTTTGGTTTATTAATCATATATATGGAAGGTTTAAAGTCTCTGATACGTATACGAATGTATTCGAATATTGATTCTTTTTATTAAATCAATATCTTTACAGCATTTCCAAAACATTACGTATTGTATTAAAATATTTGACCCAATTTTTAAATTTAAATCTAAACTATGCACGTTGCACAATTATTTTTTTGACTGAAAATATGATATTAAATATTATATTTCACAAAAAATCATATAAGAAAAATATTATCAAATTCGAAAGTTTTGAAATACACTTGAAAATGATTCATATAAAGAATTGCTATCGATTTTCCAACTTTTTAATAAAATATATATAAAGTAACAATTTTAAATAGTGCCAAAAATTGTTAGACAAAAGTATGTTGTTTTCTTTTCTTCTATAAAGTTCGAAGTTCTTTTGCCTTAAAGAAAAAATCTTGAAACACATTATAAATCAATTAATATAAAAAACATGTCTGCTACAAATTACTGCAAATATTTACAGCAGTTTCATAAAATCTATATCAACACTTTGAAGATTGCCTATTCTGTTAATTTTCTTCCAGTGTAGCCAGTTTCAAGTGCAGGATATGCTTGTTGTGGGCAATCCTTAACGGGGTATTTCATTGCTACAATGTTCTGCGCCGGCTTCTAGCAGCCAAGCTGTCTGGTACATTCAGTCCGATCGGCCTGGAACGCTGTGCGATCGGTGTGAGGCTCCGTGTTGTGGTCTCTTTGGACTCTTTGGGACTTTGATGTTCTTTGGTTTGGCTATTGAAATGTGCAGAGCACATGTGGCATGTATTGCGACTGTTTATTAACTACTAAAAATAATGGAAACAAGTAGTAAAAAGTATAAATTTACTATGTAAACAACAATGAGCGCTGAATTATGAATGAAGCTGCGAGACAAAAGAAAACATAATATTGTACAAGTAGATATATAAGTATATATATATATATAATAATGTGAAGCATTACAAGTTGAGCATAGGAAATCGTTAAGTAGATGTTTATGTGCGTAGTGCCCGGTTGCGCTTTGTGCGTGTCGCTTTCATGTGGTCGTCGTCACATTTGTTGCGCCCCCTTTGATGCCTCAGCTCAAGGCGGGGGCAGTCAATCGAAGGGGCTGTCCGACTCTCTGATGTGGCAGCAAATTGCACCGAAAGGTAATTATGACAAGTTATGTGCGGCCATAAACTATGAATTCATTCAAGGGTGGTCTATCAAATGGATGCGACAGATATATAATCGTATATAGACATGTAGCGAAAGCAGATTTGTATAGAAACTATGCTACAATTGCAATCATTAGACGCATAATCAAGTTATTAGCAATTTGTTACGCGTCAACAACTAAACCAGGCTAAAATAGAGAGCTCCAATCCAGGGCATCCAGACTAAGAAATACTCTGTAATGATGCATTGATAAAAGTAATAATTGAAGCGAAAATATTACTAAAACTTGGGAAATTATAGAATAATTGAAATAAATATTTTATTAATATTTTCTATATCATTTTCATTTGCTTAGATCTATGACTATAACTTATATCGATATCCAGTTTTACAGGGTATTTAAGCAGCTACAATCATTC
Source organism: Drosophila hydei (assembly GCF_003285905.1). NCBI lineage: Eukaryota > Metazoa > Arthropoda > Insecta > Diptera > Drosophilidae > Drosophila > Drosophila hydei. Next base: position 2,702,123 of record NW_022045827.1, read on the forward strand.
GCTCCATTTTCAGCACGGAGGGTCCACGTGAGGCATTTGGCTTGCGTGTTTACGCAACGACGACAAAATCAAATAAAATATGTACAAATAATTTGCCATGCGTAATTTGTGCAAATAATATGCGTAATTGCCTGACGAGTTGCGACGTTAAAAAAAATGAGTGGTGCGCGGGAGGACTAGAGAGTTGGTTAAAGTCATTGCCGACGGCACATCAAAGCAAACACACACACAATATGGATGCACACACACACACAAGCGCGCGATTTTCTTTAAACAAACTACTGAAAATTTACGTTTCACTTTTACGAGACTTTGGGACAATAAAATTTAGGGCCGCAGGCGACAAAGTAAACACAACAATAAACAATTGATTGTAAAAGCGAAACAAGACGAAACATTAAATACACTATGAAAATGTAAAGGATATGAGACCATGTAACAAGTATGTAAGTTGCCTAGCAAGGAACAAAATTCATAGAAGAAATATTATTATATGAATAAGGATTTGTGCCTCTTATATACAATTATATATCAAATGTTATGATACGATAGAATATGATACGCTATGATATAATATGAGTGTATATAGTAGAGAATATGCCTCAGTATCAGCATCTGTATCTGTATCTAAGTTCAGCCTGCGTCTAGGATTTGATCAGATAATCGATCTTTGATCTTATCAGATAGAAGCCTTAGGAAAAATATTTCTGCTAAAGAATATAGTTAATAAAAGCATTATTAGATTAATATTTATTTAAATAACAATATAAAATGAGCTCTTTAATAGTTAAAACAAATCTGCAAATTATTTTAATTTTACTATATAGATTCGATTCATGGAAGGAACTGCCTGAGCCTTATTGCCTTCAGTCTGATAGCCAAATAAAACGTTATATATTATATTAATATTAAAATAATTTCAACATATTCATCTAGTGCTCATACCCTAGACGCAGCTAGAGCATCGAACTCGTGCCGAAGCCACATCAAAAATTAGTGAATAAGCAAACTGATTGATGTACTGACTGACGACTGACGACTAACTGAGGCAAGTGCTAAAGCAGTGCCAACGCGTGGGCGGCAACTGGAACGGAAGTAGTTACGACAACAGAAAAGCAAACAAATTGAGGAAAAGCAAATAAATACATTAAGAGAGACCGATTAAATAACTCAATTGCCAATTGCCTAGTGCGACAATCAGCTAAGTACCTGGAGTCGAGAGCATCAGGATAACAGATCCTGTTGAGCGCATGTGTGAGTACGTCTGTGACCTTGGGCAAATCAAGGCTCTGGCCAGAGCCATTAACTGCGTGTGGCAGCTCATTATGTACATTTTGGTCAAACAATGTCGCATTGATGGGCGACTGGCAAATGGGTTTATGGCCCATTTACGTGTCCTTCGCTATGTGCTGTGCCCGGTAATGAGCTGTGCCCCGCCCTCTGCTACACTCTAGCTATCACCTTGATTTTTAGTACTTATGACATTTGACACGCGCATTTACGAAATTAATAATGGTATCTCTGCCTGGGCAACGCGTGTTGCCAGCCAATTCCATGGAAAAGAACCGAAAACTAGACTTTGACTTTTGCCTTTGGCCAGAGCCTTTCTATGGCAAATAGCATCCGCGGGTGTCGCAGCGCTTGTAAAATTTTATTGACATCTTTTTGTCCATCGATTCACAGTTCCTGCGCTTTTGTTCTCCTTGACTGTTTAAGTAGTCGTCGTGCTGTTGCAGTCGGAGGACACGCGACAGGAGCTGGTGACAAGTTCCTCCTTTTGTCACAGAGCACTGAAAAAGTTTGCCAAGCATTCAAGGCAGACTCCTCAAGGTTGCCAAGCGAACTATGACTGCAGTACCCGGGGGTGCTGGAGTTGTATAAATATTTACGTGCCAGCAGATCGACACTGAAGTCCTTGAGAGTTTTTACTTATGGGCTGCAGCAGCGCTGACAAATGTAAGTTTCAACGGGCGTTATTTTGAAATGAAAATATATATTTTAAATATGTGAAATACATATTTAAGAGATCCAGATTATCTGATATATGCAGGCAGCAAGTTTATATATATTTATATCAATGCATTTCTGGCTTATTATATATGAACTAAATATGACATAAAATTCTTGTTGATTTATTGATTTTAAAAAGAAATCTATAAATTTATATTGAACTGTGAAAAAAGTGTTTGGAATAAATCTTAAAAATATATATAATTTATAATAATAATTTAAAAAAAATATATATATTAATTTATTTTAGTTTATTTTTCTCAAATGAATTTTTTTATATTTATATCATAATATATATGATATCTTGTAATTTAATATATAATATATCATATTCTATATATGAATGTATAACAAAATATTTTTTTATATATCTTTGTAGCACACATTAGAGCATATATTCACCATATATATCTAATTGCTTGAATTCAAGAATTATCTGGAAAAATTCGTTTGAATTTTCTGTTGGAGAAATCTTGGTATTTAATATTTTAATATTTAAGAAAAATAGTTAATAGAATATTTGTATTTAAATATTTTACACAAGCAAGCTGCTAATTATATATATATAGTTATATATATATACCCCTAAATATATAAATACAAATATATAGCCAGCTATGATGTCAGCTCTGTTCGCTTTAAAAACTAATAGAAATCAAGCAAAATCAATATAAGATATGCCACTTGATAGTCAACATCATGAATTCAATTCTATAGAAGATAAGCTTGGCTGATATTTTTGCTATCTTCCTTATAAATGACTTTTTATTACACAATTCCAAAGGCGAGTCCTTTGGCTTGCTCTTCCAGGAACAAATTTACTGGTAGATCGACTAATCTGCAACTGTCAGGAACATTACGTTACACGAGTATATAGATAAGGTCTGGCCCATATATCATTCAATCAAAAATGAGAATTTCAAATTGAATGCTACCTGCTTTGATTGCGCCTTAAAAAGAGAAGAGGCAGAGGAAGCAAGAGCAACGCCTCGGAACCGAGCACGCTCACTCTCACAATCATTAAGAGTTGTTCGACCCACGTTGACGACGACTACTCCATAAGTTGTGCGTGATTAATGATTTCCAGCAAATAGAGGCACAAATCTGTGGCCCGGACCACAACAATAGGGAGCCAGAAGGCACACCTATTAACACCAAAGTCGAGGCTGGCCTAGCACCTACATGGCTAAAAACACAGAGAGATAGAGAGAAAGAGAGAGAGAGAGAGCAAGACTGGGAGACTGGCTTCTACGAAGCCAACAACAATTGCAGCAGCCAAAGCAACAGCAACAGCAGCAGCAAACGGCATTATTAATTACATGCATTAATTTCTGGCAACGGGGCAAGTGTTGCAATGCTCTAGCTGTATACAGAGAGAGACCCTGGTCAGGTTTTAGGCGCCACTGTTGATGGATTCGTGGCAAGCACTGTCTGAGCTGTGATGTGATGAACAGCCGTCTAAATTATGGAAACGCGCCTGTCACCCGCTGCGAGACAAACGAAAGAGCTCGACAACTACCCAGTTAGACCCCACAGGCCGGCAGCCAGGCGGACCATGTGAAAGACAAAAACCTGTAGATTTTTTAATGGTTATACATATAACGAACAAAAAATACCTAGTATATCATCTACACACACTCACACACATTCACACACTCATGCAGTGCAGCCGCCATATCGTTAATTTAATTTGTGCAATTTTGTGGCCAAATATTTTCCACACGGCCACAACTGCCAATAAAGCCCACGCAAGCGCAAACCTGGCAACTTGGTTGGCCAGTTAACCACCAACTACACAAAATCTCAATTGCGACAAGTCTTCACATATATACTAATATATATATATATCTTAAAGCTGCTCTCGCCCTGCTTCAAAAGAGGTGTATCAGCGATGCGCTGGTACGAGCTGAATCGCCCACTGACGCAGAGTTTCAATTATGGAAATTTACAAGAAAGCTCAAACGGCAGCCAATACGTCGACATCCCATTCGGAGCATTTCTGGTTCCTGGCACATTGGTGACGAAGCTCAAGCTGAGGCTTTTGCAAACCACCTTCAAGACCAATTCACGCCGGTGATTACCGCAGAGGCCTCAGAAATCGAAGCAACAGAAGACATCGTTCTCTCGCCCCTCCCAGCTGAAGACCAGATAACTGGATGTACAAAAGAAGAGGTTCTTGAACACATCAGAAGAGTGAAGGCAAAAAAATCCCCTGGATATGATCTAATAAACGGCAGAGTCCTTAGAGCACTGCCTGACTCCACCATAGACTACATAACTATGGTGTACAACGCCATGCTCCGCATCCGGCACTTTCCAGCCTGCTGGAAGCGCGCCGTGATTGTGATGATTCCTAAGCCTGGCAAACCCGTGGGAGAAATTGAGTCGTACAGACCAATTAGCCTGTTGCCAGTACTCTCCAAAATATTCGAAAGAATATTTCTGGAACGAGTACTGACACATCTGGGACGCCAGGAGGCCATTCCAAACCATCAGTTTGGCTTCAGGAGACAGCATGGAACACCGGAACAGGTTCACAGAGTTGTGCACCATATCCTTGGAGCCTTTGAAGAAAAGATGTACTGCTCTGCCGTCTTTTTAGACATCAAACAGGCGTTTGATCGAGTTTGGCACCTGGGACTGCTGCAGAAAGTGAGGACCACCCTTCCAGCCCCATTTTTCGCGTTGCTATCCTCATACCTTATTGGAAGAACCTTCCAAGTGTCAAGGGGGCAAGCAGTATCCTTGACTAGACCAATTATGGCTGGAGTACCACAGGGTAGTGTTCTAGGCCCAACACTTTATACTTTATTCACAGGAGATATGCCAACTCCCGAGCCAAATATAGGAAGTACAGATGCAGTACTCATAGCGACCTATGCAGATGACACCGCCATCTTATCACGTCACGTATCTGCGCAAGAAGCTTCAGACTCACTACAAAAATATCTGGACTCTTTCGGACGCTGGGCAAAACGGTGGTGTATCACCATTAATGCACAAAAGTCTGTACATACTACCTTCGCCACTAGAAGAGGAGATTGCCCAAGCGTTGCATTGGGGCCCACTATTCCCAAAGCCTCAAAAGTAAAGTACCTTGGTATCACTCTTGACAGAAGGCTGACTTTTAAAGCGCACATAAGTCAAGTAACCTCAAAATGCAAAAGCAAGCTAAAAACCCTCGACTGGATGCTGAGAGCTTCAAGCAAGTTGTCTTACAGCAGCAAGGCCGCCATCTACAAGGCAATAGTTGTCCCAACCTTCGTATATGGTATCTCTCTATGGGGCTCCTCGGCGAAGACTACAAGGAACAAAATTCAGACCCTGCAGAATAAAGCACTACGCAGATGGACTGGAGCCAGCTGGTTTGTAAGAAACTCAGTCTTACATAGGGATTTAGCAATTCCCACAGTTGCTGAACTCATTGGGCGACACAGTTCAAGATACGCGGACAGACTTGCAGCGCATCCTAACCATCTCGCAAGCAACCTGGCTATAAACAACAATAGGCGAAGACTGAAGAGATTGCATCCTCTAGACAATATAAGAACTAATTAAGATAGTAGCTACAAGTGCAGAATAATTGGCATATCTGCCCTCCCATTAGTTAAGGTTTAGAGCTAAATGCGCTATAGAGTCTAAGACAATAAGCTGCAACAAAATAAAGAAAAAAAAAAAAAAAAAAAAAAAAAAAAAAATAAAAAAAAAAAAAAAAATATATATATATATTTATAAGCCTATGTATGTGTCTACCATCTCTCTCTGGCATAAGTTTAGCTTTGGTCGCTGAAAACGAGTTTTTCCAGTTTTTTGGCCAATTTTCTTTGTGCGCGCGCAATTTTTCATAATTATACCCTGTAATTTGAAGGGCTGCTTTGGCATGCATCTATGCATTTAAAGCATTGAACATGCATATTAAAAATGCAGCTGTTTTATTTCTAAGTTCTTAATATCTTGTCAGATATAAAACTTCTTGTTTGTTGTTTTATATATATTAGTTATTTACAATCGTCAGGTTAATAAAAATTTATGTCTGATAGGCAAGTGGGCTTTATTGTCAGCTAAGCTTAGATGAACTTTGAATATTATAGATACCTCAAGATATAGTTGTTGTAATTGACTGTAGACTAACACTATACCTTCTAGCATATGCTTCCATCTCAGTAACTGATATAAGTAATAACACAAAGCAAAAGTCGATTGTAATATTACATATAGACTAAGATACAAAGTTTTCTTCAGATATCATAAAAATAGAATAAATATTTAAGGATTCTTCTTTGAAGAAGTTGCATGTCGAAAAAATTTTGCGTGTATTTTGAAAGACTTATATAAACTTATAAATTACAAGAATCCAAGTTGAAATATACAGAAAAATCAAGTGCGATCAAGCATCAAGATCAAGAAATTTAAGAATACGAGAAAGTAAAGTTAAGTCTCAATTGATATTTTCTTTAGCAGCTATATGCAACAGTAATCCGATTTGTGCCGACTACAACCAAGAACGAACGAAAACGAATTTTTTAAAATTATTGGCATAATATAGAAGAACAAGTTTGTATAATTATATTGCGCTGGCTGCTGGATCCAATATATATATATATACAAATAAAATATTTTATATGCATATTTATCAATTATATAAATATTTATTTTAAAAACACAGAAGTTTCCTTATCCAATGATATTTATTGTAAATTCCTTATTTATAAATTAGAATCCCCTTTTATCATCATGTCAACGCACTCATAGTAAACACCCAATCAACTCATATTCCAGGGCATTTTCGAGTCCATCAGCTGGCACTTCAAACCTACTTCGGCTACTTGTTTTCAGAAAGACACTTTGGCGCTTCCTGTTTGGCAGAGCGAAGGCAACACTTGAAGTTGCATTCGCTGCAATTTAGTTGCATTGTTTTTGTTGTGCACGCTGCACGCTTCCATAACAGCAGGCCAAAAAACACATATAGATATAATATATATTTATATATATACATCCGATATGGCCAAACACTGCTATACGTGTATATATGTTTAATTCACAAAAAGCTTTTTCGTAATTACTGTTGATAAGGCAAATGTGTTGTCTGTGTGAAAATTGTTGATCGAATTCCTGGAATTAACGCCAGCAGAACGGAAGCGCTTTTTGGCAACGTCGTCACTAAGACACATTGCCGAGCTGTTGTTGTTGCACTTGCTGCTTGTTGCATTTGAATTTGAGTAACTGCTGCCTGACCCAATTTGTCAGCGCTTTGCAGCCGCTACAATTGTGTTATAAAATCAAAAAAGTCAAATTTAAAAAAAAAATTATCAAAAAGAAAAAAAATAAATAAATAAACCTGAGACGCTTTTGAGTTTGACGCGTGCCCGTGGCCAGCATGACATGCTACAAAAGTTTGTAAAAGACTTGTTTGTTTTTTCTTCTTCTGCTTTTCTCTTGTGTATTTTGTTGCACATCATTGTTGCAACATCAGCAGCAGTCGCAGCAGCAGGCGCGTGTTGCATACACTTCAAGTGCTCGATCGCGTCAGAGTCGAACTCTCGAGTGCTAATAAAAAAACCCACAGAGTGACTGACAGTCTCAACAACAATCGTGAGTTATTGAGGCAGCTAATCTGGGCTGGGCTGGGCTGGGCTGGTCTGGGCACGGGATTCGAACCCTGGCCAACAACAGATCCTAAGCCTGTTAGACAGACAGGCGGCCGCGCTTGAATTGTTGTTGTGCGTGTGTACCTAAGTGTGTGTGCGTGTGTGTGTGGGGTGCATAACAAACAAGCTATTTAACACCGCAACACAAAATGCTGAGCAATCGTCGCAATGAGACAGCGAAAAACAAGCAAAAGATCTGCTGCAGAGAATGCTCTGCTAAGATATACCCAGCACAAAGTTCGATGCCAAAAGCAAACACAAATTTTCTATCAGCCCCAAAGTCAGCTCAGCTCTAAGATATCTCAGATATTCATTCAATAACTGACAACTGCCTCTGCCTGTTACATGCCTATGCTGCAAGCCTATCTACTCATTTCAAATGCAAGCAGGGTATGCAGAAAGAAACTGCTGCAGAATACACACAGTCGAGATCTGAGATCTCTCTATAGAGATTCACAGCTTTAAAGTCTCCACACAGTGCCACAAAAAGTGTCGAAGATCAAAATCAGCAGCGTTTGCTGACGGGGCTAAGGAGGGGCTATGGTCGGGGAGGCGAATTGATCGCGTCGATTAATTTGTCTTGCACACAGATATAGAAAGGCAGAACGCGCAGACCAGTGTCTTGGCAGCATGAGTCTGCAACATGTTGCCTGTGTAGCAAATGGAATGCACTTAATCACGATTAGTTGTAATCGATAAGCACAGTGAACCAACCAGCAACAGCAGTGGCAGCAGCAGCTACGAACTTAGAATCAACAACAACAAAAAAAAAAAAAAACAAACAGAAACAGGAGATAAAAATAAATAAAATATATGTGAGAGTATTTTCTATTCGGGGTGGTCCCCTATTTAAGCCATTTGCATATGAAAAGCTCTACGCGGCGTTGCCTTAAATGGCTGCTCAATGATTTCAACATAATATTGTAAGGCTTTGTTATGGCTGTCCTCCCCTGCCTCCCCCGCCGCCCTCTCCACCTGCCCTCGATCAATGATAAATGGCGCAATTTATTAAAATCAACAAGCCCACATTCCAGCTGCGCCTCCCCCTCCCCAATTACTACTACAGCTGCTCCTCTTGACCAACTCAATTCGGAGCTACTAATAATTTTGAATTTATCAACATTTGTTAGCCGCGATTATGAATGACGTGTGAGGCCAGAGCCCGGCCGAAGCTCCAGCCAGGTAGCCAAATGGTCGCCGGCCAGCAACCAAATCACAAAAATGTCTTTCATTCATTCATAAAATGTTTCGCCGCGGGTTGCCGTTCGTACAAAAAGAAACGAAGCCTTATGCAAAAAAAGTATTTGTTTTCAATTATTTTATATGTTCGCATTATAAAACGTGTATTTCCAAAAGAGAAATATTTTTGATTTTCAGGTTTTTATTTATCATCGACTGTGTGTGGAATGCGTTGTACAATACTTGTGTCAATTGCTTTTAACAATTTGTGAAATGTATATAAAAAAAATATGCAATTAATTTGTATAAAATTTATGGTTATTCCATTTATGAATTAAGCTGCCACAAATTAAAAATTAAAAAAAAATTAAATTGCCACAAATTGATTTATAATAAAACAATTTCTGCTTTAATTATTTAGAAATGGAAATTGAATAAAAAGGGGAATTTTTAAACAATTTTTTTAGCAATGAATGAAAGTGGCACAAGATATATGAGTAAGATTAGTTTTTAAGTAAAGGAAGCGTAAGAGAGATAAAGCTGAAGAGAAAGTGAGAGCTATAAATGAGCTTTCCTACAACTTAAGTAAAAAGGGAACAACTGAAAAATAGAGAAATATATTTGTAAGCATGTAAATAGACAAATAAGGAGTTGGTTCTTATTTTAGAATATAGAATAACTGCAATATGCATTATATATTTGTTCTAAGATCTCTCAGATCCTTCAATTTTAAGTTTGTGCCACAGTTATCCTATGCACCAATGTTTTAAAATGATTTTTATCAATGTTTATTGGTCTCAAAAAATTATAAAATATATAGAGAGTTTTTTATTTTCGACTTTTACAGATATAATATTCAAATTCCCAAGTATGATTAATTTTTAATAAGACTTTTACACATATAATATTCAAATTCCCAAGTATGATTAATTTTTTCACCTCGCACAAACCTCTTCCTTTTACCACCTGCCACAGCTCATCAGCAAATCAAAAAGGCCAAGGTCCAGCAAACAAATATTGAAAACAGATTTACAGCAATAAAAACAAATAAGTAAAATGAAAAAAATAAGCCCAGGTGATGGTAAAAAACGCCCCACTAAATTTCTGGTACATGAGACGGCGCCACGTGTGGTCCCTTGTTAAACATGAGGCGAAAAATGCATTAAATCAAAATTTTAAACAAGTGCAAAAATGTCAATAAAAAAGCAGAACGAACCAAAAGCTCTTTTGAGTGTGAATAGCAGAGTCTCAGTGTCTCGGCCTTATGCTGCATGCAGCATGAAGCATGCTGTGCATTTAATTTTCAGCTTTTGACATATTTATGATAACTTGGGTCATTTACGTGCAACCTTTGTCTTGTTGAACAACCCGAGTTTGTGCCCCGAACGCCAGGTGGAAGGTGCTGCGCATGCGCAACGCTTCACGTCTCCACCTTGTGGCATTCCATACATCAGAGAAAGAGAGAGAGTGTGTGTATAAGGCAGAGCATGTGGCAAAAGGGCAACAGAGAGACTCGGTCAGGGCAGACAGTCAGTCAGCAGACGACGCGGCAGGACATCGTTTAATTGCGAACAAGTTTTTTAACACGATGTTGTACAACTTTGCCTTGTTTGCATAAGCCAAAACATATAGTAAAACACAACTGGAAAGGAATACTGCGCTCGGCTGATGGACTAACAGTTACCCCTGTCAACTTGTCTATTCCTGACAGAAAGAAAAAGTAAAAGAAAAAAATTACTTCATTTAAAACCGATATTTATCGATTTGGTACAGTGTAGACGACTCAAAATTATGAAAGCTCTTCATCTAACGTATCCTACACATATCTAATAAATCCTCTATATACAGGAACTCATATACTACATTTCTCTGCTGAAGAAGATCGATTTGTTATCGATTTAGAGCGAACAATATGGCAACATTTTATATCTTTATAATCTATGCAAGCTCATATATTACTAAATTTGGTGCAAGCTTTACCCTAACGTATGCTTGGCATCTAAAAGCAAAGTAAAAAATCGATTTTTTACACACAGAAAATCTAGGCGTGAGACTTTCATGAATGATTTTAAGGATCGACTTAAATCAATATTCGATTGAATATGCTAAACACAAGTATAAGAGCCGCAGCTTTGCAGGGTATTCTCCTTAAATTCCGCCTCTATATGGTTGCCAATCTTGCCGTTTGCTGCTCGCATTTCTGAGCTCGTTTATTTTGAGCCACGTTTATTTCGGCTGATTATCCTGCTGCTGGCCGGTCGCCTTCCCCCTCTACTTATCTGTGATAATGAGTCTTAACAGCAATTTTTATTGTTTTTTATTGGAATCAGCAGCTGCCCTTGGGCAAGCCATCGCACAGATCCTGGCCAGCGTTGATCCTGGCGCACTGATAACGCGCTGAAAGCCACACCACAAATTAATTAATTTATGAGCCAAGGCGAGCGACGGCGGACGCAACGCGTCTTGGCATTGAGAAATGCGCCACACTGATGAGCATAAAATTGTTGACCATTCTCGCAGTCGGAGCGCGAGAACTAACCCACATTCGCATTCGTGGCCAGTCATAAATTCTGGGGACAACAACAGCAGCGACAATGAAAATTGTTCATGCTAATGAGCCGCACGCTAACTGTACAAATGTCTAGGCGCTGCAGAAGGCCGAGAAAGAGAAACTGAAATATAAAATAAAAGTGCAACACATGTCCCTGCTCTGGACTATGGGCCCATAGGCTTAGTCAAATGAAGCTTGCCGGCCCGGCCGACTTGCCGCCTAGCCGCCTGTTGTCCTTGCATGGCATAACTCATAATTTTCCACTTTTTCTTCTCAGTCGGTAGGTGAAGCCCTTCTCTCGCTTCTACTGCATGTTGTCAGGCAGCCCACACACGACTAGGTCTATGCGCCCGAGCATGGACTTAATTTACACTTTTGTGCTGGGGCGCGTGTTTATCGCGCACACAAAATCTCTAAGCTTGTGGGCAGTGTTGGCCGGAACGGAGGGAGGACGGTTCCTGTGTGTGTGTGAGGTGTGTGCTATATGACTGCATTTTTATAAGCTGCCAACATACGAAAATGGGCTTTAGCAGTTGTTATGAGTGTTAACACTCTCATACCTGGCTCACCTCGCACAGTCTAGAGCAGAACGAAACCGAAACCGAAACTCAAATTCTCCGACTCTCAGAAGGCTTTATATTTGGAATACCCTTGCCTGAAGGTATATGTTACGGGTTGTAGAAGAGCTCGTTGATTTTATAAATTTTAGAATATATATTTAGTATTTCTATGAAACATTTTGACTTCATTTATTACGTTCCTTTGACTGCTTTCTGTTTGTAAAATGCGATTTGCTTTGGAGAGTCAATTGAATCAGATCTTCATAACATGCCTCTACCCTAGGCAGTTTTCCTTTAATAAAAAATTTAAGTTCAAAAATCATTAAAGATTTTTTATTGAAAAATCTCAACAAAACTTAAAAGTGACTCTAGAGGGTAAGCAATTAATATATGTATATTTTTTTGACTTATTGCTTCTTAGGTAAAACTTTTTTGTCTTCAGATTTCCACAGCAAAAATAAGTAAATTTGCTTTAATTATTATTATGAATTATGCTGCTATTTATTTATAGATATTTTAACCAGTTATATAAAGTTTTTGCATAATCGTTAATAGGTGAAATAGGTTTTGAAGTCTCTAAATGAATATAAGTTAAATTATATACAAACTAAATAGTTTATAAATGATTTTATATATAATAAAATATTATACAATATTTTATACGTTACTCCACATGAGACCCTAAAAGGGTATTCAATCTGCCACAAGTCAAGAGCTAATTTTTCCTGTTCTGGTTTATAATTATTTTTGGACTGGTGATATAATAGTTTTAGTGCTATCCGAGCTTAGTTCTATGTGCATGCGACTGCTGTAATTTGCAGTAAATGTTGTAAAATGTCTGCCGTGTAATTTAATTAATAACAACAACAATAACAACAAGAGCAACAAAGTAAAACAAAAAACGAGCAGTGAAAGTTTTGCAGTTATTAGTACGTTATAAAAATAGACTTTGATACAAAAGCAACAATGTGAGCCAGCAGCTGGAGTGGGGAGAATGCCCGTTGGTGTGGCTTTTATGGTCGTGTTAGCAGGCAAGAATTTTTTATTATGAGAAATGTCAACTAGTTGAGCTAGGTGAGGTCCCATACAAGCCCAAAACGCTACCCCCACCTATTGTAATCTTAATTTTTTGTTGCCAGTTGCTAATTTAGAAGCCATATATCAAGGGGTGCAGCAGCAATTCATAAAGTCATGATATCAAGCGACAGTTAAGGGGAGTTTTCCTTTTTATGGGGCCTAATGCAAATGATATTGTATGTGGAGCAGGCAAACGAAAGCGCAGAGCGAAGTGCTTTAAGTATTACTCAGTATTCGCTTGGGTTAAAGATTAAAAATTATATTTTAGTTCGTTTTTATATGAAATATATAGTTTTTCGCTAGCTTAAAGAGAGATATATTAATGCACTAAGTTATTGAGGCAAAAATCTAGAAGATTTGCAGGATATAGAGAAGTAGGGAAGAGCAGAGAAGAATCAAGAATGAATAGAGAGGTAGAAAAGTGAGCAAGAGGAGAGAAGGAAAGAAAAAAGCAGAAGAAAAGAAAAGAAGTGCGAGGAGATAAGAGGAGTAGAATAGAGAAGACCGAGACGGGAAGTGCAGATGAGAAAATGGAGGATTATAAAAAGGAAAATATTATAAAGAAATAACTAAACGTAGAACAGAGAAGAGAGGATTAGTAACTTCAAATAGAAAATATAAAAGAGAAGAAAAGAAGGAAACTTTGAATTTGACAAGCAATTTAAGCTGCTGTTAAAATTAACATAGCTCTTATCTGTTATCTAGTAAATTCGCTGAAAGATGTTGCAACATTTATAACTATCAGTGTTGCCACCTAGCAACACATAAATGGCAACACCAAAGCGTCTTACTCAAACAAATCTGGTAGCTCAATTATGAACTAGCATCTGGCGTTGCCACACGGAAAAATATTATTAAATCTCTTATATGAAATATCTATGAAATCAGGCAATAATTTTTCGTTCTAGACACTTAAATTGTGATTTCAGATATATGGCCTAATTTTTCTCTCAATGTTCAAACATTGCAAATCAAAACAAAATCAGAAAATTAAGGCAATTACAATTAAATTGTTAACTGCAGTCTAGATTATATGCATTAGAGAAGATCGCATGCTTACTTTGTATGCGAGCCGAACCAAAACATATCTCAAACGCCCAAAAATTCCCACTTTGCATGTTTGAGGTCTGTTGCATTCGCGCGGCTACGTGCAGAAAATAACACGGCGATAATATTAAATTGCTGTCAACAAGAAAATATGTTGGTAAGTTTTTTTTTTTTTTTTTGATTCAATTGATTTTCTGTCAGCGGGGCAAAACAGTTTTCCACTTTTCTAATTTTGCATATTTCCAAGTGTTGATATGTGTTATATGGTAGTTTCTTATCAACAATGCAGTCTATTAGTCTATGCACAGAGCTGGCTGGCCGACTGACTGACTGACTGACTGATAGAATGACGTACGAACATGCACAGAGGCAAACAAATAATAATGAACGGCCCAACATCAAAGGCGAAACAATTTCCCCAAGTTTTTCCTGTAATTGCCAACATGCGCGGCAGGACCATAAAGGAAAACACTAAACCTAACCTTTGTTGTTGTTCTTGTTGGGGGCGCCAAACTATTAACCGTATAGCAGTAAAAATTTGTTAATGCCTTTGTCTAAACATGTGCGTTGGCAGGTGCCTAAAATTCATAGACTCCAGGTCCACCTTTACAGCTGAGCCTCCAAGAGATGCCGAGTGAGAGAACGAAATGAAAAGGGGTTAAATGTGTTTATTTGTTTATGGGGCGCCCCCCGTTGCCAGCAGAAAAAAAAATAGCTAAAGAGTGAAACAAAAAGGGTTAGGCTATAGTTAGTTGATGCCCCAGTGCGTTTGACTAATGTCTCATTTGCATGCCAAAAGCAGTTAACAAGTTTGAACAGCCGAGCGCAGAGCCGCCAAAAATTATGCCTTGTCTTGCTTTTAAAAACAACTTAGTGGATAATACACCCCTAGTGTTAAGCCGGAGCTACCCATCCATACAGACAGCCGAGAGCAGCAGCAGCAGCAGCAGCAGCAACAACAGCAACAACGACACATTCATTTCCTTCTTGGCGCGCCTCAAGTGTTGTCACCTGTCATAACAAGTGCGGAAGCAGCAAACGGACCCAAAGAAGACCCAACAAAATGCAAAGCAAATAAGCACATGGAAGTGTAAACAACGAATATCTAATACACTTTCGATGATCTTAAGATTTCCTTGAGAAATTCATGGAGAAAAATCAAGTATAAAAATCAATTGAGTAAGCATAAAGAGAGAGCATCATAGATCTAAATAATTAATATAAAAGGAAGCTCGTAGATACAGTTGCATAAATTAGTAAACTTAAGGATAAGGTACAAGGCAAATAAAAGAAAAGTAATGAATGAGTAATCTAGAAAGCGAAAGTCAAAGAAATACAGAGGTAGAGATACAAAAAAAATGAGAGAGTGAAAGAGTAAATGAAAAGGGATATGCTAAGAAGAGAAAGAAAAGAGCGAGAGAGAGACTAAAAAAGTAAGCGAATGAGAGAGATAAAACAATTAAGGATACGATGCTAAAAGCAACCCGAAAGAAATTTAAGATTGCAAAAAAATTTGAGCCGTAAGCGATATAAAAAGAAAAGACTTCATAATATATATATCAATAATAGTTGTGGTTATATATGGTTTATAGATACATACATAAATGACACTATATTGGCAGCTTGATATAATGCTAATAGGGTATCTTTTCTCATTTAAGCTGAAAAAAATATTTGAATTATAATGTAATTAAAATTTAAAATTTAATATTTAAATAAAGAAAAACATAGCCCATAGACCCTTCATTATAAAGAAAATGACTGCATTTGCTTTCAATTTATATTGTGAACGTTTGCAACGTGGCCTGCCGCTAGTTTTCAATTCATTTTCATAATTACAGCAAATGTAAATTGCAATATAATTGTTTGCCTCTCTTTCTAGCTGCAGTCTGAGTTGTTGTTGTTGTTGTGGCCATTTCTTTATGCAGCATATGCGTGTTGCACTTGAATTTGTTTGCTGCGACTGTCGCACTTGAGCTGAACCTGAACTGAACTGCATTGAAGAGCAGAGAACCTGATGCGAACCTGTTTCGAGTGGATTGTTTTGTGTGGTTGAAGAATTGCCGACGGAGCTGCTGCTACTTGGGGGCCCGCTGAAACGGAACCGCAAATTATTTTAATTTGCGTTAAATAATGCAACGAGGTGAGAAAAAATTAAGAGCATTGCTGAATGAATTGAAATGAAATGAAATGCAAAAAAAAAAGCCAAGTACAAAAAAAAAACGAAAGATGCAAAAAGCAAAGAAAAACTCGTATTAACGCTGAGAGAGCAAAAACTTTGGAGTATTATGACATATGGACAAGTCATGCGAGTTTTGTGCGCTGGAGCCGACAGAGGAAAGCCTTAAAAAGCTTAGCAAACAGGAGACGGCGCTGATGGACTAAAGGACACCCAGCAAGTGGAAATCTGCGGTGTTAGGGAAGTCTGAAAGGATTGAAAGAAGAGTGTTTAACAGTCATATATATGCGGTACTTAAAATATCCTACTAGATACTTATCAAATTGATTTTACTATATGTAAAACCTTAAGTTTTGAGATCGATTTTAGGCTAAATTTAAATATGATCTACAAAGGAAGATTTTTGATTACTTAGATTTTTTTCCCTAGATCATATAGTTTCTGGCAACGATGCCAAAAAGTTGGTTGTTTAAAATTGGATATTTCAAATAGGTAACAGATTCAGTTCCATATTTTGTATATCTATAAAGCTCCGCGCTCTAAACCGATTTAGACTACTCAAATCAGGCCTCAACTTCGCTCTGCTTCTCGGGACTTGGTAGACTTGGCAATGCTTGAAGAACTCATCATTTTTATCTGCGTCTGCTAAGCGCTCGCCCTCAATATGCCCGCTAGCCAGAGACATAGCTTTGAAAACAGGGTATTAAAAGAACAGCGTTTGTCAGTTGCGCCTGTAACACTCATTAGCTGACAGCAGAGTTGTCGAGGTATCAGTCGTTTGGTCGCTCGGTTGGTTAGTTGTCTCTGCCCCCTTTCATATCCTGGCACAAAGTTAAATGTGCCGACCTGTAATTTGCCTGCAATACGGCGGCGCAATAAACTCAATTTACGCTGCCAGCTTCGAGTGAGGCGAGTGCCACATGCCCCCAGAATGGAATACCAACAGTTAAAAGTGCGAGTGCGAGTGCGAGTCGGTGTCGGAAGGTGTTTGGGCTTGGGCTTGGGCTTGAGTTCGGGTTGCGCGAGCTCCTTGTTGTAACGTGTTCATTGGGCTGGCTATAACGTAATGTTTATGTGAAATGGCTGTAGGGTGCTAAAAGCGAACAATGCCACGCAGTTTAGCTTCTGACATGTTGGGCAACATTGTGGCGTTGCCAACAGCTCGCGCATGTTGCCGAACTTCAAGAACCAACCAACAGAAAAGAGTAGAAAACCAGGCTAAAAGTCAAGACTTGGCTACAAGAGTTACTGCTGTTGTTGCTGCTTATATGGTAAGCAGCTGCCGTGTGGTAGCCTCGACTTGGCTTCATTTTATGCCTAGCAATTTATGCATGTTTAGATCGATCATAACTCTTAATTAGCAGGCAGGCAAACCTTGTCAACAGTTGATTGACAAGACTTTTAAGGTTTCGACAATCACCGACAAAATTGTATTTTGCGTAGGCCGCAAGTGAAAGGCAAATTATAAATGTTTTCATGTTATTGTTGTTGTGCGTTGAAAACATAGAAAGTGAATAAATGTTTAAAGATAATGTGCACAAAGTCTGAGAAAACAAAAATGTTAATTGATGAATTCAATAATTTTGCAAAGCCAAGAGCAAGACAGGTGTAGCTATCGCTACATGTA